>NW_015505611.1:159090-191183 GCF_001515645.1 Sinocyclocheilus grahami | reverse complement strand
TATGGTTCTTACCATCACCCTGCCAGGGACTGCAGATGAAAATTAGCCTGAATGACTAAATCTGGCACATTTACATAGTAGACTTGTTTACTTATGTTAATTAATGTGTATTGTCCCTTTTAAATAAAATAAAAAAACAAAAAACAAACAAAAAACATGGGGTGTTGCTATGTTTCTCCTCCCAATACATAAATCAACATGTTATATTATCAGTCATATGGTCCGAATTTTCCCGCTCTTGCAGAGTATAATTTGGACATGATTTCTATAACCAGAATGCAATATATTTGACAAAGTATTGATTGATAGAAACGTTTAAAGCATGCATTTTCATACATACCCAACATGAATATAATCCTATAAACTATTCAATAGTTATTCAAAATACATCCACAATGAGTAATTAGGATATGAAGTCAAATGTGTAGGTTACATACATGATATAGAGTTATCATGAATATAATCCTATAAACTATTCAATAGTAATTCAAAATACTGTACAAGCACAATAAGTGATTAGGACATGCTAGTCAAATGTGTGGGTTACATACATGATATAGAGTTATGCATAGAAGTGAAAGTTGCTCATAAGTCCTTTTAGCATCATTTTGGTGCATATATACATGTACAGGCAGTCTCTCTGCCATTCTGTGAATGTGAGGGTGTGTTCTGTGAGAAGCAGAGGTCAAAAGGGGACTAGAGGGGATCTTAGTCTGGTTCTTGTCTCCTAGGTGGGGGAAGTCAATCTGAAGAAAGTCTTTAGCTTGTGATTACTATCATTGATTTAAATGCTGTTCATCTCTTTAACCATCAATCTTGGTTACTTGCCCCAAAATTGACAATCTCCTTCCTGAGTCGGGATTATCAATAAGTGTTCAAACTGTGGAGTTGGTTGGTTGGTTAGGCTTGCTTCAGACTGGCTGGCGCTAGGTTCTGGACAGATTTATGACATTGTCTTGTTATCCTATTTGACTCTGATCAAATCTTAAATTGTCTGATTCACTCTGATACCCTACACACTACTGTGGCCAAAAGTTTGGAATAATTAAGATTTTTGAAAGAAGTTTTTGTTATGCTCATTAAGGCTGCATTTATTTGATCAAAAATACAGTAAAAACAGTACAATTGTGAAATATTATGGCAATTTATAATAACTGGTTTTTATTTGAATGTGTTTTAAAATGTAATTTATTCCTGTGATGGAAAAGCTGAATTTTCAGCATCTTTACTCCAGTCTTCAGTTTCACATGATCCTTCAGAAATCTTTCTAATAAAAAAAATCTTAATTGTTCCAAACTTTTGGCTGCCTATGTATATTAACGTCACGTACGTTGTCTTGCATACTTGCATAAAAATCATATTATAAATGACTGTATTAAGATATGTTCACAAGCGGTGTGACGTCTTTATACAGTGCTATCGGAGTCTTTTAAAGAGTCGGTCACACTTAAACAGGTCTAAGACTTTCAGAACAGATCGTAACACAAACAGACTAGCTGACCTCAAAAAGGCCTCTTGTTTATTTTCAGTCTGATCTTTCAGTCTAGAGACACACAGAGAAAGCGGACATCTGTATGGCCCCATAATCTCTCTGCTGTTGTTGTTTTGGCTAATTAAAACCCCTTTACAGAAGCGGCACAATTAGCTGTAATGAGAGACAAACGGTGTGTGTGTGTGTATGTTTATTCATGGTGGGCAAAGTACGCTCAGTTCACTACTGTAGTCTAACGCCTGTAGCAAAAACCACTTCACCTGATGGATTCACTCGCTTAAGGGACACACAATTAATTGTAGCCAAAATTAAGTCGTAGACAAACAGATAAATAAACCAAACCTGGCCATAGTGAGAGAATGCGATGTAGCCCTTTTGCGATATGATTTCCCAGATGTTATAGTTGCAGGTAAAAGGTTATCAGTAGTTCAAGAGTATAAATATCTAGGTATAATACTTGATTCACAGCTTACATTTAAAAAACAAGTTAAAATAGTTGGGAATAAAATAAAATTTAATTTGGCAAATTTTAGATATATTAGGAATAATTTAACCACTGAGGCCTCAAAGTTATACATTAATGCTATGATTTTTTCACATATGAATTACTGTCTCACCTGTTGGACACAGACAGGTGGGACTATTTTGCAATCCATAGAAAGACTCTATAAGCAGGCTTTGAAAATATTGGATAAAAGATCTAATTCATATCACCATTGTGAAATTTTAACTAAATATGGGTTTTTAAGTTGGGGAAATATGATTAAATTTGCAGATATTTTACTTGTGTTCAAAATTTTGCATGGTTTGGCTCCGCTCCCACTTAATAAATTTATCAGGAAAAATTTGAATTCTTTTACTAGAGCCACTACTAGAGGGGACTGTATAATACCATATAGAAGTACTACTTTTGGGCAATCAGTATTTTCTTATAGAGCAGTACATACTTGGAATACTATACCCATAGAATTAAGAAATATTACATCTCTTGCTCCTTTTTCTGAATCGGTAAAAGGGTGGTTATTGGATAATCAAATATGTCTTCATAATTTGAAGTAGTGTTTTTTTTTTATTTTATTTTTTTTTATATATATTGTATTCTGGTTTTTGTAATATGTTTGTTTCTGCTTTGTGTATTTGTGAATTATGGTTCTTACCATCACCCTGCCAGGGACTGCAGATGAAAATTAGCCTGAATGACTAAATCTGGCACATTTACATAGTAGACTTGTTTACTTATGTTAATTAATGTGTATTGTCCCTTTTAAATAAAATAAAAAAACAAAAAACAAACAAAAAACATGGGGTGTTGCTATGTTTCTCCTCCCAATACATAAATCAACATGTTATATTATCAGTCATATGGTCCGAATTTTCCCGCTCTTGCAGAGTATAATTTGGACATGATTTCTATAACCAGAATGCAATATATTTGACAAAGTATTGATTGATAGAAACGTTTAAAGCATGCATTTTCATACATACCCAACATGAATATAATCCTATAAACTATTCAATAGTTATTCAAAATACATCCACAATGAGTAATTAGGATATGAAGTCAAATGTGTAGGTTACATACATGATATAGAGTTATGCATAGAAGTGAAAGTTGCTCATAAGTCCTTTTAGCATCATTTTGGTGCATATATACATGTACAGGCAGTCTCTCTGCCATTCTGTGAATGTGAGGGTGTGTTCTGTGAGAAGCAGAGGTCAAAAGGGGACTAGAGGGGATCTTAGTCTGGTTCTTGTCTCCTAGGTGGGGGAAGTCAATCTGAAGAAAGTCTTTAGCTTGTGATTACTATCATTGATTTAAATGCTGTTCATCTCTTTAACCATCAATCTTGGTTACTTGCCCCAAAATTGACAATCTCCTTCCTGAGTCGGGATTATCAATAAGTGTTCAAACTGTGGAGTTGGTTGGTTGGTTAGGCTTGCTTCAGACTGGCTGGCGCTAGGTTCTGGACAGATTTATGACATTGTCTTGTTATCCTATTTGACTCTGATCAAATCTTAAATTGTCTGATTCACTCTGATACCCTACACACTACTGTGGCCAAAAGTTTGGAATAATTAAGATTTTTGAAAGAAGTTTTTGTTATGCTCATTAAGGCTGCATTTATTTGATCAAAAATACAGTAAAAACAGTACAATTGTGAAATATTATGGCAATTTATAATAACTGGTTTTTATTTGAATGTGTTTTAAAATGTAATTTATTCCTGTGATGGAAAAGCTGAATTTTCAGCATCTTTACTCCAGTCTTCAGTTTCACATGATCCTTCAGAAATCTTTCTAATAAAAAAAATCTTAATTGTTCCAAACTTTTGGCTGCCTATGTATATTAACGTCACGTACGTTGTCTTGCATACTTGCATAAAAATCATATTATAAATGACTGTATTAAGATATGTTCACAAGCGGTGTGACGTCTTTATACAGTGCTATCGGAGTCTTTTAAAGAGTCGGTCACACTTAAACAGGTCTAAGACTTTCAGAACAGATCGTAACACAAACAGACTAGCTGACCTCAAAAAGGCCTCTTGTTTATTTTCAGTCTGATCTTTCAGTCTAGAGACACACAGAGAAAGCGGACATCTGTATGGCCCCATAATCTCTCTGCTGTTGTTGTTTTGGCTAATTAAAACCCCTTTACAGAAGCGGCACAATTAGCTGTAATGAGAGACAAACGGTGTGTGTGTGTGTATGTTTATTCATGGTGGGCAAAGTACGCTCAGTTCACTACTGTAGTCTAACGCCTGTAGCAAAAACCACTTCACCTGATGGATTCACTCGCTTAAGGGACACACAATTAATTGTAGCCAAAATTAAGTCGTAGACAAACAGATAAATAAACCAAACCTGGCCATAGTGAGAGAATGCGATGTAGCCCTTTTGCGATATGATTTCATGAATAATTTGTTTGCAGTGTTTTTAGTGTCATATTTTCACTGATTTGATTGTTCACCTTTCTAGCCTTGGTGTTTTAGCTTGACTGTCATATAGAGTGAATATGTATTATCTTTTTTATTTAATGGAATAGTTCACCCTGTCATCATTTATAACACATACATCTTACTTTCTTCTGTAAAACGCAAAAGGAAAAGACTGGTTTCTGTACTTTTCCATAGAATTGCAATCAATCAAGCTTTAAAAATGACTAAGAGTACCATACAAGTCATCCATATCACTCGATATTGCGTCCATATCACATACTATATTTCATGTGTCATGATAGTCGCATGAATACTTTCAAGTCACATGATAGCTGTTTTTGAAGAACAGACTGAAACTGAAGTCTTTATTAGTGTTAGCAATGCTGTAATATCATGGGTAATTGAATAGCTTAAGAGCTGGCCATTAAACAAATTACAAAATTTCATGAAATGTTCAGGCTCGACTAACACTGTTTTGATGTATTTATTTATTTACGTGTACATGCTCATTTCATGTATTTTTACATTTCGATTACCTTTGCTGTCATCTAAAGTTAATTTATTATTAATGTAATGCTTTAATAGCCCTGTTAAAAATAATCATTAGCCAATCTGGAAAATGAACATCGATTTTTCATACTGTGCATTAGGGCTGCACGATAAATCGAAATGGAATCGAGATCGCAATTCGACAGAAGCTGCGTTTGTCATGCGTATCTTTCAGTGAAGCACGGTTCTGTGATCAGCAGTAAATCTCCATCCAAAGGCCAGAGGGCGCTCTCGTGCTGAAACTCAGAAAATTGCTGCAGCTGAATAAACAGAAGATTCAACTACTTTCATTGATTCAACGTGACTAATAAACACACGACTACGGCAACATATGGTTTATCTGAGTTCTTATTATTATAATTTTCATTAAAATAAAGTATATTTATAATGCAATGCCTTTATCACTGCTTAAATACTATGAAATATGTTGCGTGCCTTATTCTGTGTAAGAAGCCACATCCTCTCACAGAAGGATTTATTTCAAACACTCGACTGATGTTATGAAGTGAGTTTGGAGTAAAAATATGTTATTAAATGTGGTATTTTCACATGCTTTCAGATGGAGCAGCGTTTACTACACAGAGCCGTAGTTCTGATAACTGAGAAGCTATGCAAACAGCTGTCATTATCGCGAACGATTTCTTCGATTTCAGAATCGCGCAATAAAATCGTCTGCGATTTTTTGGCGTAACTTGTCGGTGAACTACGGCTATGTGTAGTAAATTCTGCTCCATCTGAAAGCACGTGATGATGATTTCCTGCTGATTACAGAACCAGCTTTTTTAACAAAATGCACATGACAATCGCATTCGATTAATCGTGCAGCCCTACTGTGCATTATGATGTTATGATGCCTAAATGTCTCCTGTAGATTTTTTTAATGTTTTTTTTAGACAAAATAGCATAATACATTATTTTCCAAATATCAAAGTTTTTTTAACTTCTTATGAGCTTGAATTTTAATATTGTGCTTCTCTAATTTTTGTTATTGTGTGATGATGTTATTACTGTAGTTAAAATGAAGGGTTTTCCTGATTGCTTTATGTATGTGGTATTAGACAGTGGTTTGTGTGAAGTGATTTAATAAGCATATGTTCGAAGAAGTTAGTCAGCGCTCTTTGTTCCAGTTTGTGTTTTTTCTGAGGACAGGTAGTTTTGTGTTCCAGTTGAGGCTGCATGTGAAGACAGTGATTAATTTTCTCTCT
Organism: Sinocyclocheilus grahami; assembly: GCF_001515645.1. Classification (NCBI taxonomy): domain Eukaryota; kingdom Metazoa; phylum Chordata; class Actinopteri; order Cypriniformes; family Cyprinidae; genus Sinocyclocheilus; species Sinocyclocheilus grahami. The sequence goes on along the minus strand of NW_015505611.1, from coordinate 184,998 downwards.
TCCCCTCCTGCTCTAGATGATGAGAGCGGCTCACGGGTGTCATGGGGCCGCAGAGACGTGCGCTCCAGCTTTATATTCTGGTTGTAAGCGCAGTTCATTTAATTTGGCACAGCTAACGGTGTGCTAAATGAGGGTTACGGTTGACTAGTTATGTCAGTAAATCTCTGCTGGAATGAAGTCAGCATATTCACATGTTTAAAAGCAACATGAAATCAAAACTGACTCTGGAATAACATTCACTAATGAATCATCTACATCAAGACCGAGAACATTTATGAAGAAAGTATTATTATTATGAATGATTTATGTTGCACGTTATTCTGAAGAGAAAAGCAATGTCTTTATAATCTTCTACAAATAATTCCTGATGGATACAATCAAACCTCGACCAGCATTTTTATTTAATATTAGACATCAATCACAGAAAATGGGTTGCGAATACCATTTCATGTTGACTTTTGGATGAATCTATCTCCATTCCTTCAAATGCCTTTGTTTAGTGCCTGTTTTTTTTTAGGGGCACAATATATTTGTGATTTAATTTGTTAGTTAAATTGCACCAATCTCTTTGTTTATATGTTGTTTTGGTCAACAGATTTGCGTGTTTATCTGGGTTAGAGCAAAGAGGGCTGTTTGTCCATTCCGTGCTGAAGTTTACAACAGTTTTATTTTGAGCTCCGTCTACCATTGCAACGCCCCGTTTCTTTCATTTTCCTTTTCCCGTTCTCTTTCTCTAAATAAATAAATGTCCCTGGAGAAGCCCTTGTCTGGACCGCTTAAAGAGCAGTGCGATTCTGCGACTTTGACCTAAAAGCATCCCATAATTCCCGGTCCCCTGCTCATTCCTGCCGTGTGCAGTGAATAATGAACGCAGGCGGACTAAATTTGGAGCCTCTGTTCTCTTTTTAGCAGCATGAGCTATTTTTGGAGCACTCACTCTCACGTGCTGCGTGCAAGAGCTGAATTATTCATGACGGGAGGGGTTCTGGTGGCGATGTGAGGTGAAGAAAATGCTCATTTCTGCAGTCCAGATCTTTCCACTGTAAATGTGAGAATTGCAGTCTAGTTCTTTTGATTTTTAATTATGCATTTTCTCTCTTCTGACGTCTCTCCACTCACAGATGTCCGGGCTCCGAGCAAATCTGTTAATCTCCATCAAAAGGCATAATTTGTATTAATTAGTACCATTACTGAGCAGCTGTTAAGACTATCATCAGTCCAATCGATTCGTCTAAAGGTCACGTCTGCTGGTTTGGCGCTGTGTTTATGAAAGGCTCAGTAAAATGCTGTGCAACTGAATGAAACATTGAGAAAGCAGAGCTGAAGTGATGTGAAGCCACCATACGTAAACACTTCACATGGAGATACGGAGGGATTGGTAGACAGGTAGATGGATACATAGACTGATAGATAAATAGACAGATGGTTAAATATACGACTAAATAGACAGTTAGACAGATGGACAAATGGATAGATAAATATATGTATAAACAGGTAGACAAATAGTATAGGATAGACAGATGAAAGTTAAGTAGATAGTTAAGTAGATGGATAGACAGATGGACAAATGGATAGGTAGATGCACAATAGATTAATAGACACTAAGACAGTTTGATAGATAGACAGGTGCATAAATAAACAATGGATAGATGGATAGACAAATGGGCAAATAGATTGACAAATATATAGAAGACAAACAGATAGACAAATGGATGGATAGTCAGGTAAATGTAGACTGATAGACAAAATTGATTGACAACTAGATGTCTAAACAGATGGATAGATAGATGGGAATATATATAATTTGATGGATAGGCATGGACAAATGGATAGATAGATAGATAGATAGATAGATAGACAAATAGACTGAGATAGATAGACTGAGATAGATAGATATACAGACAGACAGATAGCTGCATAGACAGCTAGATAGTTGGACAGATAGAGAATAGATGGATAGACAGATGAATAGATAGATAGGAATAGATAATTGGATGGATAGACAGGTAGATCCATAGACAGATTGACAAATAGATAAATAGCTGCATAGACGGGTAGCTGGATACTTAGATTAACAAAATTGATAGACAAAATAAATAGATATATAGATAAATAGGTAGATAGATAGACAGATGAACAAATGAATGGATGCACAGACAGACAGACAAATGACAGGTAGACGAATGTATAAGCAGATGGATAGACTGATAGTAGGCTGTTGATTGGTTTATTGTAGGTACTGTTGAAAGGTTGGTTCTGTCGGTTGATAAACAGACTTTTTCATGGAAGCTTCACTTCACATTGCATCACCTGGCATATGTCACCATGGCGATACCTGCCTCCATCATATGTCAGGGTGTGTAACGATGAGGGTAGCCATTAGCCGCAGACCTGTGTGCTGTGGAATGAAAGCTTTTCACCGGCTGCAGGCAGCACTCCACTGTACAGGTGCTGATTTCTCAGAGGAGAGAAGTGTTTGGGAAGAAAATGAGCTGGCCGGAGGCTCCTGGGGCTGTTTAAATACAGATAAGGCTCTATTTTGGGAACTTTAAAATACAATATCATTTATAATTAGTTTCTGGTAAAAGTCTGTGGGACAAATTATATCCATGGAAATATAATGGGTCTATCATACTTTCAGAAAAATGAGCCGTTGACTGCTCTGGCACGTAGGGTTGTCTGAATGTAAATAATTTGGAGCATAGTTAGTTAGTGTAGCATTTCGGTCCATTTCTGTAGGAAAAGAATTTGAAATGGCTCTATTTTTGGTTGGATCAGGTGTTATACGAGGTCATTTCACCAATAAAGGAATTTCTGGGGTTTGGACAGGAGCTTTCCCGCGTTGGGACTCAGGGTTAAGTGACTCCACTCATAGACTCACCTCTGGGGAACTGAACTCACTGCGCTGTGATGTCAAATCTATTTCCTGTGCTCTGCGCTGCTGAGTATTCAAATCAGCCGTCTGCTACTTTCCAGCAGTTTTAACACACAGTACTCTAGAGCTTTCGGTGTGATCTCGATGAGTCTGGGTCTTTTGGTTTGTGTCAAAGTAGTTTTCATGAAGGAACCACACCCAGGTCCTCTTGTTTCAATTGTTTGTTCAAAACTAAGTTTGATTTTACCCTGCTTTTCATTGATGACACAGATATGCACAGAAAATGTGCAAAATCGTACCGTTAGGTAATACCATTAAGGGTATTGCTTTGAATCTTATCTACCCTTGAAGGGTGTGTATTACCAGCAGCCAATCAAACTTCAGCTTATAATGTCAAATCTGAATGGCCGATCATTCCGAAAAATGGCAGATACTTGGAATGCATCTCAATTAAGCTGTGTAATAAATTTGGTGAGAATCGATCACAAGGTGGCGCTACAACGCGGTTTTAGCCTATAAAACTTATATTAAAGATCAAAATTCATGTTTTTTTTCTGATTTTGAATCAGTTCATTCCCAGCAGGCGCACAACATCATAAGACGTTTATATTTGATTACATTTCGGTTGCGATTCAATGTCAATTCAACGTCTAATGTAAAGGTGATGTCCAATACCGACGTCAGCTGATGTTGATATTTGTTGTTTTTAGGTTGTGTAACCAAAATCCAACATTAAGTCAATGTCAAATTGGCGTCAAATACTGATGTCTACCCGATTTTCATTCTTAACCAAAAAACATTTTCACCACCTACTTTTTCGAACTTGTCCTATGCTGTTCGTCAGATTTTAACTAAATTGAATTGAAAAAAAGAGTATCTTAAGCTCCAGTGCACAGTTTAATGCCCCCCCCCCCCATGTGAACAGAGCCCTGCAACAACCTTGAATACAGTGCTTTCAACTCATTTTAGTTCTCTAATGTGATGTATATCTGAAGGAAACTTGAATTTAATACAGTATATTATAAAAAGGGTCTCAGTATGACCAAGTCAGCTGTAACTAGAAACCCATTAATGCAATTTGGATTAAAGGTTAGACAAACACTGTTTGGTTTTCTTTAGAATAACATGTACAGATGAATCATTCACAACACCAGGAATGTGTATAAAGAATATCTTTCATGTTGACTTTAAATTCACTGTAGGAATGAGATCAGGCTAGTAGTGGATGAATCAGGCTATGGATCACTCAACAAGTTTGTAGATGCATTAAAGAAATCCTATGCATCTAAACCGTAGTAGTAACCATTTAACTGAAGATCTTGCAAATCAGACACCGACTTGCCCGCATTGATTCTTCCCATCAGTATTCTGTGTTTCTACCTCCTCCTTTTCGTCTAAACTAAGTATTTAAAGTGCAAGCGTTCACCTCTGAGTCTGTGAAGCGGCATCAAACGTGCTCCTCGACTTCTCGGCTTTGATGTGTCATTTTTATGTTCTTAATCATCGCAGACATTGTCATCAGTATTTTGTCCCTTTCTCCGCAACTTCCTGCCTCTGATCAATTAGAAAGAGAGAGACCTTTAATGTTGTGATGTAATTCAGTTAATCAAAACTGATTAAGGTCAAAAAGCGAAGCTTAAACTGTCTGGAGACAGAATAATGAAAGGACTCGATGTACTCTGCTTTCATCCCTTTTTGTCTGCTGTTTGCTTTCTTGTAGTCTTGTAATTTCATCTTCCTCCTCTTCTACGTCAGTATGTTTCCACAGATAATAACTGCACTCACTGTCAGTTTCCACAGCAGCTACATTTATGGTATGTCTTAGAAAATGTTATAGGTGCACTCCCGGCACAAAGGTTGTTTTAACAGGTGTGTGAGCAGCATTGCGATGCTGTCTTCTAAAATATATTCTTTTTGTGCATCATTTGCAGACAAGGCAATTTTTTTAGAAGTTTTACATTGAATTCAGTGCATACTCATGCTATCAGATGTGTCACTGGTTTCTATTTTGTCAGCAGAATATACATAAGAATGCATAGCATACAAAATTGAATAAAAACTTGATTTAGTACAGAATATTTGCAGAATATGCATAAAAAATACATAGCATACAACATTTTAAGAAAGGAAGGTTGGGTAGCATTTTTTATTAATATTTTATGTATTGTTTTATAGCTTTTATTTATTTGTTTGTTTATTTATTTATTTTTTTAAGTCTATTTTTAGAATTTTTTTTACTGAATTCAGTACTGGCTCTGCTGTCAGATGTGTCATCTATTAATTAATTAATTTATTTATTTATGGGTCAGACTGTGCTGAGTAGCTCCACCCACAGTGAAATCTCATTGGTCCAAAACCCATCAAATAAACATATTGGCTGACTGGCTATGATATTTGTTGCTTCTCACATTTTGCTCTCAGAGAGGACATAACAATTCCTGTCACACCATATCTGTTTTGGACACCTCAACAACCCCTGGGTTAGAAATTAGGATGCGTTATTCCGGACTAGACGTTACTTGTTGTGCCAGTGTGCTCCTGCTAAAATCCTGATAGCATTAGAGCCCCTGATATTCATTCTGATAGGCGCCCAAATGAGTGTCACCTCTCATTAACTGTTTGACATGATTTGTTTGTGCTTTCCTACAGGGGATGGCTTGAGCTTTCTTCTTCAATGCAGCCAAGTTATTATTAGGCAGGCGTCGTTAACAGATGCTCTGGTCTGCGGTCTCTCTGTTCATCAGTCCTGTGACGTCCCTGTAAATGAGCCGGACACGCACTGATCTAACGGCGCAAAAACACCTGTCTGAAACCTTAACCAACTGGTTTGCATTTGTTCCCCTTGACTCTCCCAGACCTTTTCTGTTTGGATGTATAATAAATATAGTGTTTTTAATAATTAAATGCATTTAACAATTAATCCACCGTATAAAATAAGTCATCAGCAGTAGGCTACACAACTTTAATTTGAATTAATGTGCGGCTTTTCTACAGCATGGCTCATCCAATCAAATTTTATAGTCTGAATTATTAATTTTATGAAAAGTGTTTAACTCCAATGATGGAGGGGCCTTAGGGTACTCATTTGTGTTCACTTTTACTCTGCACTTTAACTTTGAAATAATAAATTAATCTTGACAACGTTATTTAAAAGTTGCAAACCCAAAGCCACTGGTGCGGTTAAAGTCATTTGACTTTCCTTTAAATTACATGCTGGATCCATGTGGTGGTTATGTAAGTATCTAACCATATGCAGCTCTTCTAATGAAGAATGTTTTCATTAGCTTCTGTAATCAATTGTTGATAGTGATCAGCTCAGATCCACCTACGGTTCCTTATTGACTCCTAGCGTTGTTCATTCCAGGCTGAGGTCAGATGAGTTAGTAAGCGCTGATCATTGTGGCCATTAGTGGCTGTCTTGAGACAGTAAAGCTGTGATTGGGAGGTTGATTAGATACATGATCGGATGTGTTGTGTTAATGACTGGACCATGATTGGACACACTAGGTCATCAACTCTGATGGCTCGACATGATAAAAATGGTGTGCATGTGTATAAGTGAGTGCTTTGTATGTGTATGGAGAGCAGCATACTACCTAAATGCTTGGATATTCAGTACCTGTGCTGGGTTTGTTTGTTTAATCAATTAATTGATTGAATTTTTGTTTTATTTTATTTTTAGTAAATAAAAGAAAAGTAGGATGGGACTTGATTCTATCTTCACTATATACAGTATATTTACAATAAGACAAAAATGTGTTAGAAAGTGTAACGCTTATGCAATAAGGTTAATTTAATGCACATATTTAATGGAATAGCTAACATGAAATATCTATACTTACATTTGCCTCCAGTTATGCAAGGCATTTTTTCCTGTATGCGTGTAAACACAAGGATAGCAAAGGGCAGCAGTCGCTTAGCTGTAAAGCCCACAGCATTTCAAATAAAGTGGATTCATGTAATGTTGAGAGAAGACCTGCAATTAAAGACAAATCCAGACCTGCAATCAGTACATCATCCTGTGCCTCGCTTATGACTCATACCATATAATGAAGGAAATAAACAAGTGCGTGAGAGTGTGTCTATATACTTGTATTTTACAGTGTGGGTCATATAGACTGATTTTATGATATTTTTTGGTGTGTTTGTCATTTTCAGATTCTTCAAATATTGTCCTTTTTTGTTTATTCCTTAAGTTTCATAAGCAGAATTTATTGATTATGATCTGCAGTTCCTCGGTTGTTTTCTAGATCTATAACCCTGCAGTCTTCAGGAAGTCAAGCTGTGTCGCGAAGGACGCATCCTGGTGGGAACGAGCTGATTGTTTGGTAACATGAGATATGATGGATAATGTTGTTGTTGTTTTGACTTTTAACATCCAAGGACAGCAAAACCATTTAGGGACATAATTTTATGATTTGTCATTCTCTACTGCTCATAAATTGATGTTATGGTTCATATCATGTCAGAAGCGTTTGGTTATTTATATGAACCTATTAAATGGGTTTTCTAGCACCTCTATTTAGGACCACAGTGGCATGAGATGGGTTTATAATTTTATTTTATTTTAGCATGTTTTTTTTATAGAGTTTTACTCCATATTTATTTTATTTTAGCATGTTTAGTTTTTATTGTATTTTATTTTTTAGCATGTTTGGGTTTATTTATTTTTATTTTGCTTTTTTGTTATGCATTTTCTCTGGAGTTTTAATTTTTCATCTAAACTTTCTTATTTTATTTTAGCATTTATTTATTTAGTTTTTTATTTTATCTGGATTTTCTCCCTAACTTTATTTTGTATTTTATTTTATTTTATTTTATTTTTTTGTTTAGTTTAGTTTAGTTTTTGTTTTTTTGTGTTTGTTTTGTTTTGTTTGCATTTTTTCCCCAGAAACAGCACTTGCAATATAATCATCAGGGTGGGTCAAATTAATGAATATTCAAATATGGGTGGTCATATGTTAATGAACTCAAAGTGACTTCTGAATGAGCTGCTTTTATTGTTTAGTTTGAGTAAATGTTCTGGACAGACCCTCTGTTTCCCACAATCTCTGCGGGAAAAGGATATTTTTTAACTTCTGAAGCAGGTCGGCATGGAAACCAGCCATTGATAAAATGGCTAAAATGTAATTTAGTTTGTTTGGGTTGGACATTTTTAAATGTAATAACTCTCATGTCATCTGAACTGGTGCTTGAAGGGTATTTACTCTTATTTCAGGTAAAAATAGTGCAACTTTTTAATGAAGTTTTCTCGTTTTGGTACTGTGTGTTTAGTATGGGATTTTCTCAGTCAAGACATTTTGAACATTTGTCACTGTGCACCAATAGAGTCTTTGTGTTAAAGGTGTACTGAGTGTACCGACATCCTTCAGTAATACAGAGCCTTAGTTCAGACAAGTATGTGGCACTAATAAACGTCTTTATAGGGACCCATAGAGTTTACATCAATTGTCTGTGCCATTATGTGTTGTTATTCAGGGAGATATATAAACACATCAACAGTTTAACTAACTTAATTTTCTTCATACTGTTGCTCTACCATTTAATATCTTGTATCATTTGCATTCATGTATGATTTGGCTGTTAAACAGGCCCTGCAGCTAAAAATTCCCCAGCTAGTTTTTCAAGTATTTTTTGGTAGATTTTAATTTGTAGGATTTTCCAAGTAATTGTGTTTTTTTGAGATTTGAATGAACATTTCCTTCAACCCTAAAGCACAACACATGCAACTCAAAAATGTCAGAATATAAAAATGTCTAAAAAAAAAAAAAAAAACCTGTCAGAAATCAATATCACAAATTCCTTTATTTTCACATTGGACTTAGTGTAATTTCTCTGTTTTCATTTTTATGTTTTTCAGACAATTTGTAGATTGTAATGTGTAACATTTTAAGTATTTTGGGGGTTTTATTTTTTAGGTTTTTCATGCAATTAGAAGGATTAATTTGAGGTTTTTGAGACAATTTTCAATTTTCAGAATTTTTCCACAAAATGTCTAGGTTTAATTGTTTAGTGTTTTCAAATAATTGGTCGATTTTAATGTTGTAGGCCTTTCAAGTCATTTGTGGGGTTTTATTTTTACTTAATTTTTTTTTTCAAATAATTTGTACATTTGTGTTCTTTGTTTTATTGGGTAATTGTTTTGAGTTTTTAAGTAATTTGTCATTTTTTTAAAGAAAATTCTTAGATTGTAATGTGTAGGCTTTAATATTATATATTTTCAGGTAAATATTTTAACTTGTACGCTTTCGATAATTTACAGATAGATATATAGCTTTCTGGTCATTTTGAGGTTTAATTATTTAGTTTTCAGGTCATTTGTATGTTTTATTTTTATAGGTTATATTTACTTTTTTATAGGTTTTCATGTAATATGTCATTTCTAAGTTTTCATTTGTAGGTTTTTTCAGGTAACGTGGGGGTTTTAATTTGTAATTTTCAGGTAGACATGTAGAGCAGGGGTGTCAAACATACGGCCCGCGGGCTGAACACGGCCCACAGAGGTGTCCAATCCAGCCCGCAGGATGATTTAAACATCTAACATGCGCGTTTTAAAGCGGCGCCAGAATGTTTAATATTTATGTCGTGATAGTTAAGTAATGTCTAACTATATCAAGAGTGTTGCTTTCCCGAATGTCAGCGCGATCGCAAATAAATTGATTTTATATAACAGCTCAACAAACAAGATGCTAGTATTAAGTGTGTTATATTAGTCACAATGCTGTCTGTTTATCTCCGTTTTGGCAAGAAAAAGTTTTTAACAAAGCCGAAGTAAGACCAAGTGTGTGTCTCCGAGGCAGCACTGTGTATTTGGTTACTGAATTAATCTGTGTTTTTGAACAAATTATTTGAGTCAATGATTCAGTGGCCCATTCATAAAGACAATCACTAGCTTAGTTTCTAAAGGAATCAGCCGAAAAAAAAAAAAAAAAAAAGAAATTTTGTGTCAATATTGCACACCCCTAAAATAACCAAGCATCATCTTTAAAAAAAAATTTTTTTTTTTATTATATTGTTGTTTGTATGGTTAATATTAATGTAATTGTGAGCAAACTAGGGTTTAACAAAAGGTAATTCGGCCCGCACAAGGGGACATTTTCTCCGATCCGGCCCTCAACCTTAAATGAGTTTGACACCCCTGATGTAGAGCTAAACTGGCAGATAATATAATGGGTATAAACATTTTTAGTTTATTAAACTGCCACTTTTATTGGAAGAGATCTAACCAACCCCAGTTTGCTTTTTAATGTAAAATCTTGTTTCATTGCAGCTTGCTAAGTGTCTCAAACAAAACTCTGGAGAATGATTCAAAGACAACCTCACAAACATTAGCAAACCCAACAACTGTTGTACATCCCCCAATGAGCAGAATGTAGCGGTTTTACGTGATGTTATTACGTTCTGACACAGTTCGAGAAGCGCTTGCGTTCCTGTACATCTCAATCCTATCTTTCTCTAACTGTGTAATCAGTGCAAACTGTTTACTTCATTAAAGCACCCGCACACAGTGATGGTGACCAAAGACAAAAGTGATTAGATTGTTTAAATGGGTTGTGTTTGCATCTGTGCGTGTAGCTTTTTTGTGTGTGTTCAGAATAGCACATACAGTGTCTCGTTTACATAAAACGGCGAGATTGAGGAGAACGCTGGTGGAGAGCGTGTCCCACGATGGAGATTTTCCAAAGTAATTTTAAGTTGATTGTTTTTGCAATTTTAAATGAAGCACTGCTGTTTTCTTCCACCACCTATCGCATCGTCGGAAAAAAGTGGCGTCCCCATTACCCTCCGATGTGTGCTTCGCATCCCAGTGCCATAATTACACACATTAGCGTGTGTAGTACACATTCATGCGTGTTAAACAGCTCCTCCAAGTATGAAAGCGGCATGTCGCGGACACTTAATAATTTTTTCCCCTAATAGTCAAATACAGTATTTTTCCTCACTAGCTCGTGTCTTCCTCACAGATGCTATCTGACTGATAAGAGCGGTCGTTTTGTGCATCTGTGTTTGTCTTTCCATTCACTCAGCTTGTGTTGTTACAGAAACGCTTGCCGCCGTCCCTCGTACCCCTTCAGGCCAATTAGTATCCGTCATTTACTGAACTAACAAATATTTATAGGCCAGCTTTGTGCGGCTCGCAGCTTGAATGATTAAAAGCTGTCAGGATAGAGCATTTTATGACAGGTATGAACGGTCACAGCTTTCTGTATGAAGGTCCCCAAGGGGGTTTGGAAGGCAGTACATGCCCTTTCAGAGGTTTGCGGTTTGGTATTTTCTTAATGGAATGGTTACAGTCTGTTAACTTCAGGGTCTCCAACAGTGCTAGCTAAAGGTGTCCTTGTTAATAAACTCATGTTATACTCGTAGGCTATTATCTTATCATGAGAGTTTATTTAATATTATGCAGATTATATATATATATATATATATATATATATATATATATATATATATATATATATATATATATTAGGGCTGGGCAAGTTAACGTGTTATTATCGGGTTAATGCATTCTTTGTTTAGCACCAACAATTATTTTATCGCGCATTAACACCGTTTTTTTATTTTTATGAAAGTCCATTGCTCACTGGCTCTGAATACACACAGACAAACTATGGGTCACAGGAGGGGTGGGATGGTGATCAGTACTGGCTTGGGATGAGTGTCATCACGCGTCTCAACCAATGAGGGCCTAAGACTACAGCTGCGCTTGCATGAATGCTCTCGATCAAATTATTTAGGCTAAGCATCAACATTCACAAACCACTGTCCACTGTTATTTTTAACAGAAAAGAATGGAACATGCTCGTAACCACGACTTCAAAAGTAGGAAACAGGAAGTTTCCGATAGCACGTGAAGACAGCAGAGAAGTGCTCTCGCTCAGCCCAGTGGAGTGCATCGTTTTGTTGTCGTTTTGACGCGCTAACACACTGCCCTCTCTTACAATATATTGCTTTACAGATCTATCACTCTTGCTGCTCAGAAATGTTCTTGCAGTCATGCAGCACGTATGTTAGCACTCACACTCACTGATCTATATATAACTGAACCGCGCTCTGGCCCACCTCTTCCAACCGAGCCAGGGACGGCTAAACGAACTGTGCCCGAGCGCGGCACGGAGCAATCACACTAGTCAAACGAACCGGGCTTTGGGGGTCAGACGCACTCGGGCACAGTCAAGATTGCCTAGTGTGAGTACACTCTTATTCTCCCGCATCCTGCACACACGAGTCTCTACCCACCCGCACCCGCACTCTGCTGCGTTGGGTCCCGCGATAGTGCAGGTCTCTAAGGTGCCTGTTATAATGTTATGATGGAGGCTCTGGACTCTGAGCATAACTTGTTTTTCTATAACAAACTATAAAATATTTTCTATAAAAACGTTAATGCCCTGGCATTGGCAAATAGCTTGTTTTATATTTAATTTGATTACATTAATGTTATAAGTTGAGATTTACAAGAAATATTTTATCTGCTACTATGTAAAAGGAATACTGCTGTAAAAGTGTTCATACAGCAGTACTTTTAAATGAAAAAAGTGCACAATACACTACTTTTGAATGCATTATTGAATTTTGGGCATAATGCGATTAATCGCAGACAATCATGTGATTAATCGCGATTTAAAAAAAATGAATCGTTGCCCAGCACTAATATATATATGTATATTACATGGGACAAGCGGTTTGGATGGATGTATACATTATCCATTATTTCTGGTATCTAAAATAATTATTTTATAAAAAAATATATGCAAAACTATGATCCGCACTAAGCCTTAGCACACTGAAGAAGGCCTTTGAGCCGAAACATTTGTGTCATTGTCCTATTGGTGATATGTGTATAATAAAATGAAAAGAGAAGACTGTATCATGTGAGTGTGGATCATGGTTTTGTATATCAAGTGATTTAATGGATTGACGCACCCAAACGAAAGATCAAGTGATGAAAGAGTGCAGTGCAAATGGCTTTGTGGAACTATGAATAACATATATAGGGTACAGTGGGACTAAAGGTGCCCCCGGGGTAAAAGGTGCCTTTGATATTATTTCCATCTAAACCACTAGTTGGCACAAAAAGGTGGCGTAGCACTTTCCAAAACATTCGTTTTCAAGGCGCGATCGCGCACAGCAGCGCAAAGTTGATTTTGTGCTTACTTGATCTAATATTTATGTTTTTTAAAATGTTGTAGATTTATGAAGCAAATTAGAATCGCTAAAATTAATGCATATATTTTGAGACAAAGGTCTTCTTAACAATTTTCAGTTTTGTTTAAGATAATGAAAGCAACAGTTTTTAAATAACGAAAGAATATGTAAATGTATGGTATTTGGGGTAAAAAGCGCCCCTGCTAGTAATTTGTTGTTACTACTGTAAATATATATTCAATTGTTATTGGATCTCCTTCAATGCTTTCAGAATCTTTACTTATTCAAATTATTTTATTTCTGTATTTTAAAATATATTTTTTATATTAACATTTTAATGACAGTATATATTTATTGAACAGAAATTTTCCAAAATAAGCAGAAAATAGTACAAACTTTGCTAAAGTGATTGTTTTTAAATAGTTTTAACTTAGATATTATTTTAAAAAAAAAAGTATTTGTATCATTACCGTGTGCCTTTTACACCGTGTGTGGGGTAAAAGGCCCTCCTTGCCACCTCACACATTTATAAGATTTTTAAATAAACAACTTGAATTATTTATTTTCACACAAAATCTGTTGCTCCATTAATAGTCAATACAAACGTATAGGCCTATATTTTTTCTGCAATTATACATTTTAGGCACAGTGAATAGAATTTTTTTTCTTAAGGGGTGCCTTTAGCCCCGCCTCCGTTGTACCCTATACATAATTACATCGGTATTTTTAGTATATTTCATTATTGTATAGTTTACAAAATTTTTAAGTGTACTTTTAATTAATTGTATACATTATACCCTACATAGGACAAGCAGTTTTGATACATTATCAATTTTTCTGGTATATAAAAGTTATATATATATATATACAATTACGTTATTATTTTCAGTATATATCATTAATGTCTGATTTACCATATACTTTATTTTAATTGTGTGTAGATGGGGTTGGTGTTTGCTAACTGCAGAGATGAGACTTGCTGATATGTGAAGTTATTGCAATCATGAAAGTCTTCAGGAGCTGTTTTCCCCCCACTCTTCTTAACCTATAATTACCCGGTTAAATTTAAACTCCACAGCAGGTCAAGTCAGGAATCAAATCAAATTATAATCCCTACCGGATAATCAGGGAAGGCCACTCGGAAAGACAGTCGGCGTTACCGCTGATTGTGTTTGTGTGCATGTGGGGTCGTTTTAAAGGTTTTGTCAGCAGCGGTTTGACTCTGCTCTGATCCTAGGTTGTGTAAAACATGCCACAAAATTGAAACTCCTAATTAGTTTCCTTTTGTGCCTGATAAAGAAGGATTTGCCGCTAATGGCTGGTTGGTGCAGCATTTAGAAACCCTCGGCCAAGCCAAGTAACAAAAGTTGATTTTACCCCTTTCCCAAGACCCCAGATTAAGAAGTCTCGTCAGGTAGCCATTGCCCTCTGATCCTGGCGGATACAATTATTTTTTTTTATGGTTCCCATCAAAGAGATGTTTTGTTCTTTGAAACTAGTTTTTTGTCTGACTTTCAGATGGATTCCACCAAGGTTTAAAAGCTTGTCGACCAATTTCCCATGTTTGCTGTGTGTTTATTTCCTCCTTCAAAACCGATTTAACATGCACTTTACATTTTCTCAGTGTGGATATTGGATATCGGCGTTTTTCGGGAGTTGTGGCTCTGCGTTGTTGCGCATACATTTACAGCCGAAGGTGTTTCCAAGTCGCGTTAGTGGTCGATGCTGCCGTCATACCAGCATCCACCCACATCAAATGCTTAATCAATTCTTCACCGGCAAACAGGATTATGAGCAGAAGCCTTTGTGTGCTAGTGCTCCCGATGGAGACCCAGCTCTCGACTCCTAGATCCAATTGAACTCCGTTCAAATGGCAGATCATTGATTGGCCCGATTGGTGTAGACTGCATCTTGTTCTGTTGAAGACTTTTGTCCTTGTGGCAGATCCAGTCAGCCTTTCTGTTGATTCCCAGCAGATCTATCATACTATTTAATTCTAGTCACCATTATACGATACAGATTGTTTCAAAGTAGCTTCCCAGTCATAACAAAATCAATGCAAATAGCTCTAGTGACATTAATACTAGTTGTTTGACTGGCGCTTATGGACCCTCAGGTCTTGGCATGTTTTTTGAACCAATCACCAGATGCCATGTGACGGTAATCACTCTTGGATTATTTGGTGGTTTTTAGTTTTAATATTCATAATCTTCACAGTGATGCTTTATAAATGTTGTGTGTGCAATAAGTATCCTTTTAATGCAGCATTCTGTATCATTGCAGTACTGAAATATTTTATAAATGTTCATATCAATGTATTTAAACGACAACATCGCCCTCTTTTACAACTTTTTACAAGAATCTTGTGCCACTATAAATAGTTTCTCAGATAACGATTCAGTTTTATTCTTTACTGAAAGTCATGCATCATCATGCAGTCCAACATTTGGTCACAATTTGATTTATGATTCTTTACTAAATGATACAAAACATAATGAAATATGACATTTTGATTAAACATTTACATTTTACGTTTATTAAATTAGCAGACGCTTTTATCCCAAGCACCTTAACAAATGAGGAATACAACAAGGGATCATCATAATGTTAAAATACATTTTTAAACACATGCTGAAAACACAAATGTAACTTGAAGGACAATCATATGCATCTGAACCGGAAGTATTTTTGACATGTGGATTTGGTTTTACAGCTGAAAATGTATCAGCAGGTATAAAAAATTAATATGCAATACATTAATTATTAATTGATCATTAAAACCCATAATTGGTGCATTGAGTTTCTTTGTCAAAATAATGCACTGGAATGCATTTTTAATTTTTTAAATTTTATATCCCTACTAACAGAACTGACATTCACTATGCAGGTCCGCTGTTGAGATCTTAACACAGTTTTCCCATCCATGTTGGATTTCAAGCTTATTTCTATGCTATCTAGGTGCATCTGATCTTATTTAACCCCACAGCAAAAGGAGAAAGTTAGAGAAAGACTACGGCATTTACGACTCTGATTCCCTAAGAGTCTGTAATTTAATCTCACTTCTGTGGTTCCGCCCTCCAACACGTCGGTGTACCGCTGACAGAAGGCAAACGCAGTACTACTGCAGCCTTCCCCGCTGCTACAGACAGCACACTCATTACAGCCTGATTCCTACATTTAATAACAATCATTTGCGCAAACAATTACCTAACGCTTAGAGTTAAGAAGTTGTTCTCTAAGAGTAGTAAAGTGCACTTCAAAATATTTCATCTCCAAACACTTTTAAAGGTCCCATATTGTCAAAACTGAAATTTCCTGGCTTTTTTCACGATAACTGATGTCTAGGGGCTATTTAACTACCATATGAGTTTCAAAACAGTCAGTCCACAGTAAAATGCACACAGTCTGCATAAAGTAGCTGTGATTTTTCACGAACCGTTGTGACTTCCGTAAAAAGTTGACGTCAGAACTACACAGTCATCGCCTTCAGTCACCACCCCGAGCACCGCCCACCGTCCCACTCTCCTTTTGCCAAACCCCCAGACAACATTGTGTCAAAGCCATTGCTGAGCAACAACAACACGGAAACATGTCGAAAGAAATCTGTAGACGCGCCCATAACAACAAAAGACAATATTTTATTTAACCTTTTCTGATAAGAAGTGTGCACTGCAAACGCAAGCATTTTTGACAATCGTTTCTGTCCAGTCTGCTCGTTTTATCGCGTTTAACCACAGCTGTCGTCGTTTTTTTGTCTGGCAGTGGCAGCAGATATGCGATCAAATTTCTAATTTGAGGCTGTATTAAGTCGATTCTGGCACCCAACATCACAACAAGATGATATTTTAAGCTCCTTATGTAGCCGAATCTGCGCTGGTTTAAATGGGCCGCCTCCAGTTTCCCCTTTGTTTTGCTGCCTCCAGCTAGCGCTGTGACGTCAGCTGACCCTAGTTACCTGTGGTTGACCTGGCCGTGCATCACTCAGAAAACAACAGGCCAATCAGAAGAGAGGCTCATGAATATTAATTAGACAGGCCAAAATCGACCTGTTCTCAGCAGAGCTCCTGAGAGAAGAGCTGTAAAAATATATTGAGATGGTTTTTGGTACTTATACTGCAAATATATATTCTTAAGGACTTAAAATAAAACTCCAGAAAGGTCTAAAATATGTGACCTTTAAAGAAGTCGTCCCATTTTTAGAAATTAATTAGAGCCTGGTGTGTTTCTCCCCCAGTTTGGTTTGTGTTGGTATGCATAGTGGCATTTTAGCCCAAGATTTTTAGATTTCAATTGATCTAGACCAGTGCTACTCATTGCGCGGCTCGCCAAGCTTTACTTTGTGGCTCGCATGGCAGTAAATAATACGATGATATGATCATGCAGTCAATACAGATATTTCAGAAAAACATTAAAAACAAGCAGGGCTATAACATAACCCATTAAAAAAACTCACACCATGTCTACACCGGACACGAGTGGCACGATCCGACAAAAGACAATAGAACCCAGTGATGTTGTCTACACTGGATGCGGCGCGGCGCCATGCGATGCGACACGATCCCCATCAGTAAACTGATGCCTCGTTCTATTTATGACGAACTGTACTGACACTACGTTCAAATGATTTGCAACTGTCGCTTTGTCGCGTCAAGTGTAGACAGACTTTTAGCGCAGCAGGGCGCAGCACGACAACTGTCGCGTCCGTTGTAGACACGGTCAAACAGTGTCTGCTCTATTACAAATAATTTATATATTAAAAAAAAAAATACCTAAAACTGCATTACAAGATCGAAATATAGACTAGAAAAGATATTTACACTTGCTCTGTCCTACGTCCTTGACACTGACTCACTGCTTGAGTTGCCAGTTTTAATCTTAACAGCTCTTTACACCGAAGTTGTCTACACTGGATGCGGTGCGACGCGACACGATCCCCGTCAGTAAACTGATGCCGCGCTCTATTTATGACGAACTGTACTGACATTACGTTCAGATGATTTGCAACTGTAGTGTCAACAAATGTAGACAGACTTTTAGCGCAGCGGGGCGCAGCAAGACAACTGTCGCCGCGTCCGGTGTGTAGACACGGTCAGACAGAACCTGCTCTATTACAAATAATAATTTATATTAAAAGAAAAATTCCTAAAACAGCGGCATTACAAGATGGAAATGTAGACTAGAAAAAATTTACACTTGCTCTGTCCAACGTCCACGACACTAACTCACTGCAGAGTTGCCAGTTTTAATCTCTTAACTCCAAATGTGCACTTGGATGGTTAGATAGATGATGGGCTAGTATAAAAAAAAATTAATAACTTAAGGTCTTTCCAGCATTAAGGTAATCCTGCTTACAGGAGCGCGACATTGTGACATTAAAGTTTCAAACTGACACAAGCTACAATTCTGAAACTTAACTAAGGGTGCTTTCACACCTGGCTCGTTGTTTCGGAACCTGGCGCATTTCCCCTCTTAGCTCGGTTCGTTTGGGCATATGTGAATACGGCAATGGAGCTCGGATCCGCGCCAAAACAATCGGTCCGAGATCGCCTGAACGAGGTGGTCTCGGCTCGATTGGAAACTAACTCTGGAGCGGTTCGGTTGTAGTGAGAAAGCAATCCGTTCTAACGGACCAACGAACCATATCACAATGTATAATGGGTAATTACGTAAGTTCCGTGAAAAGCATTAGCATTGTTGTTTTGCTATACTTCAAAATGAACCTGTGAATGTCTGCGGATGAGCACGTCTTCGCCATTCAAAATCAAAGCGCACTTTTTCATTTTATAATGCCGTCCTATTGCTCTTCTTCCTTGTATGTGCATTTTAAAAATGTTTTCCTGATGAACCCTGGACTCCTGCTCAAAGTGATAAATTAATATAATGACATCTGCAAAAAAATAAATAAATAAGCCCATGAAGCTGTTGTCGTTCCATCCTGACGGATGACAGCAGTGACAGCTAAGTAGAATGCCGGAAAATAAACTGTGAAACTTTGACCAATGAGAAAACAGTTTACTCGCGCGTGACTTGTGTTAACAAATTTGGTCCATATAGAAACATTGCCGTATGAAAGCGAACCACACCAAGAATAAAAAGCAACATTGTCATAGTTTTAATCCCTGTTTCGGAACAAAGCAATCGATCTACAGGTGTGAAAACACCCTACATTTTCATTTTGCCATTTTGATTTGTCTTAATGAAATTTTAAGTTTCGTATCTGCCCATTTAAAATGAAAACTGTTGGACCAAGCAGGAGCAAACACTTTTTTTTTTAAAGTTGCCCCATTTTTAGAAATAATTCAGAGCTTGGTGTGTTTCTCCCTGAATTTGGTTTGTGTAGGCATATATGCCAGCATTTTACTTGCATCCACCCAAGATTTTTAGACTTCAAGTGATTTAAATTAATTTTTTCTCCAAAAATGCCTTTTAAGCACTGTAGTTTTCCAGACGCAACCTGTATTCACACTCAGATTGATAAAAACAATCATGTTGATGAAACAGAAAGAAAGCCAGTAAAAGCTTGCAGAAATATGATCTATTTTGAAGTTCAGAAATGCTGCTTTCAGCTAAATTTCAGCTGGTCTATTTTGAAATACTGTGGCTTCTGAAAGTGAATGAACCAAGAAGAACATGTGACAATTTAGTCCATTTCAGAACAACACAGACAAACTACAGGTCTGAACTATACCTAAATGTAGGCAATAGTCATTATATTTAAGTGTGTCATTTTGCTTTGTCGCAATGACATTTTTAAATGACAGTGTCAAATGACAAATGTAGGACCAAGCAGAAGCCTCTCTGCCAAGTGGTCGTGTTGGCAACAGGTAAGCAGTAAGTGGCAATTCATCTTTGGCTAGTGCTGATTTAATGTCTGCCCAAGTGGTGGATTTCACAAGTCTGGGTTAACTGCAAACACTAGAAATTGGATAAAGCCTGTATTATATTTATTGACATTTACATTTTTATGCATTTGACAGGTCCAATATGGCACTCGAGGTTACAGAAAATGGCCTGAAATTGTTAACAACATATTTATTTATTTAAATAAATTTTTGGCCCAAATAGAATGGGTTATGTGCTGCTTGAACCCAACGCTGTCCTTTATTCCCTCTCAAAAGATCTGCAGTGGCGTATCATAGATCCCCAGAATCTTCAAAGGAAGACGATGAACAAATCATTTAGTGCAGTGGATCTAGTTTAGATTAATCATTTGTAAGGCCAAATTAAATCTCCAGTAGGCACGGACCTCCTGCGGAGAACATTTCACATCCACTCCAGACTTCCCTTTCTCTTTTTATGTGCTGCTTTGCTCATTTGATAGCTCTGTAGAGCAGTTTCATGGCGTAACCTTGCCAAGAACCTTGCTTTCCCTCCGTCATTGATCAGCTCTGCGGGTTGTGTTCGTCAAAGCGGCCGTATTTTCACAGCTGAACTGACACCGTAACCTGTGTTTGTGATTCAGGCATAGCTGATTATTGATCAGCATCTGTCAGGTTAGCTGAGCATCGAAAACCTTTCACAATGAGCTTCGTACTGTTGGAGTCTCTGTGGGTTTTTCTAGTAATTGTTTGGTGTGTGAGAGAACAGGAAATATAATTTATAGTACTAATTTTTTTTTGTTATTTTAGATTTTAATGATAATAATAAAATTGTAAATTAAAATTAATGACTTATTCTAATAGAATCTTATATATATTTAATATAAGATTAAATATCTACATATGTATGTATATGATTAAATATATATATATATATATATGTATGCGTGTGTGTATATATGTGTGTGTGTGTGTGTGTGTGTGTAATGGCAAAATGAATGTTTGGAAATGTAAACTGATACTTCTAAGAAAAAGCTGAATAAATAAGCTTTCCGTTGATGCATGGTTTGTTAGGATAGGACAACATTTGGCTGAGATACAACTATTTGAAAATCTGGAATCTGAGGGTGCAAAAAAAAATCTAAATATTGAGAAAATTGCCTTTAAAGTTGTCGAAATGAAGTTCTTAGCAATTACTAATCAAAAATTAAGTTTTAATATATTTATAGTAGGACATTTACTAAATATCTTAATGGAACATGATCTTTATTTAATATCCTAATGATTTTTGGCATAAAAGAAAAATCTATAATTTTCACCCATACAATGTATTTTTGGCTATTGCTACAAATATACCCCAGCGACTTAAGACTTGGGTATATATATACTTTAATAATTTTCCATTGTTATAGTTTGAAGCAATATGTTTGTGTTTGATTCTTTGTATTGTTCTGCTCATTGAACCTTTGAATTATTTGTTTGCAAAAATGTGAGCCTGCAGTTTCTTTATCTTCCGATGCAGGGAAGCGATTTGCTGCCTCTGTGAATTTGTTTGTCACCTTTGTTGATTGTGAATATCCAGCCATATCAGGCCAGAGCCGAGGGAAGAATGTGGCAGGATGGATCCAGTAGAGGAATTCTGCCATAGAAGAATAATTAAAGCTGGAAATGAACAGGAGTGATTCGGAGTTGAGATGAATTCAGTGTTGTCCAGAACAGGAAGTTCTGATTTGATCAGACTCTCTCTGTAGAAAGAGGCATCGCCAGCCAGAGGCCCTCAGCCAGGTTTGATGCCAGTCTCTTTATTTCATAGCCAGTGTAAACGTGACAGAAATATAATAGAATGAACAAATAGCTTCCATCCCCATCTGCTTGATCAGATGTAAGACTTGAGATTTGTGTGGATGTCATGTACCATGCTTCTTCATTTCAAAAAGTACTGCATTTAAAACTTTTATGTCTTTTTCTTAAAAATGAAAAATAAAATTATACTTTTATTTATTTTTTATTTTAAATAAATGTATAATTTAAGATTTTTATATATTTTATATTTTAAAAAGTACATTTCAAACTTGGTCTTAAACTTAAACACATTAAACACACGCACATTTATTCACATTAAACATATACATTTCTCATTTCATCACTTGTGGATGCATGGAATTCAGCGTGCATATGTGCATGAAAGAATGTAATTTAGTCCTTCACATTAAAAGTAGATTTGCAAAAAATGATGTAGAGATGCATTCAATTTAGTGTTCATATGCACACATGAAAGAAAAAAGCAATAACAATTCAGTATGCATGTAAATGCATGAAAGAAAAGATCAGCTGTGGTTCAGCATACGTATGTGTTGTACTGACTGCATACACTCGTTTTTTTTCCCCTTTTTCTCCTTCTTGCAAGAATGAACAACTCAGTTATTTTGCAAATAATACAATGACATCATCAGCGATGGTAAGATTTCTGAATGTCGAAGTGACCTGAATTAAAAAAAAGTGGCAACTGAAAGATTTTATTCTGACCTGTTCACATCCTCAGGCTCAGATAAGAGCTATTTTTACTAGTTAAAAACTCATAATTACTGTAATTCAGTGGGGATTTTCAAACTTTAATGTCAAATTTAAGTGCTACAGACATCTGTTAAGCAGTCGGAGCTGAATTAATTGGAGAATTTTGTGAAGACGAAGAAAAAGAAGTCTGAGGGATTTCAATAGAGTGTCACTTTGAAGCATTGTAATTAATTGATCTTATATAACCATTCAGAGTCTACCACACGTTTTTAGGCGCTCGATGATTCAGCCGTGACAGTGAGAGATATCCCTCTCGTTCTTTCAGCGTTGATAAATAGCAGCGTGTCGACCAGTCTGAACTGCGTTTGAAGGACGTTGCTCTGCTCTCTAGCTTTGCAATTCAGAACGAGCAGCTTGAAAAGCGTCCTTTGTGTCCCTCAGACCTGATTCCCACTAGTGTTTCTTTCAGTGTTGAGTAGTGCACTTGAGAACATGTGCCCTGATCTTGAAGAAGACAATACGGATGGTTCCTTTAGCCTTGTGGAATAAAACTCTCGAGCAGGTACGGCTCTACACTCTTAAAAATAAAGGTGCTTCAAAAGGTTCTTCAAGCGATGCCATAGAAGAACCATTTTTGGTTCCACAAAGAACCATTAAGTCAAAGGTTCTTTAAAGAACCTTTGACTTAATGGTTCTTTGTGGAACCAAAAATGGTTCTTCTATGGCATCGCTTGAAGAACCTTTTGAAGCACCTTTATTTTTAAGAGTGTAGTGTGATTGTAGTGGCCTGAAAGCACCAGACACCTTCATGTTTGCCAGCCGAGAGTCAGCGCTAATGTGAAGGAAATGAGATGAGAAGATAAACTCTTGCTGAGGTCGCCCGCCTACTGATTCTGTGCTTTTATATAGATTTCCAAGTAAAATTTATGCTGTTACATGACAGCGCTCCACCTTGGTATAACTCAGCTTAATAATTCATCTAAATTACCACATGGTTAAACATTTACAGGAGGGCTGTTAATAGATTGCTGACATTCATTTTCTCGAATCTAAGAAAGATAGGACCAAGTTTATCCAGACCTTTAGGTAGAAACACTTCTGATCTGGTTAGTAAGAGCTTGTTCGAAACCATTTGCATGCACATCATGGCCAATGTACCAGAGGAAATCCAGAGGATTTGTGCTGTTTCAGAGTGCAAACTATATGATGATTTTAAAAATGTCTACTTATATTATTAATAATAACAACAACAACTGGTATTATTGTTGTGGTAGGTAATTTTCAGGGCAATTTTCAGTGTAATCTTTAATAATAATAATAATATGTCAATTATTGATATTAATACTTGTATCAAAAGTTCAAGGCTATTTTCACTGTCATTAATAATAACAATAATATGAATACTTATAGGTAATTTTCAGGGCAATTTTTGGTGTCATCTTTAATAATATAATATTAATAATAACAATAAATGTCAATAATAATAATACTTATATCAAAAGTTCAAGGTGATTTTCAGTGTCATTAATAATAATAATAATGATGATGATGCTGATAATAATAATAATAATAGTTAATTTTCAGGGCAATTTACAATGTTATCTCACACACGTCTTTTGATTTTGAAAAGAAACTAAACGAAAAGAAAAGCAGTCAAATAGCCAAAAAACTCTTTCAAATGTTAATAAAACAAATATAGCTTTATCTATAAAGAATTTTGCCAGAATGATTATGTAGTTTACAGTATATTCATTATGTATTCATTATCTTTATTCTGCATGATAATCCCTAACAATGTTTATTTTCTAGCAAAGACACATCAATAAACGTTTGAATCTTCTCAAAAATGTCATTCAGCCAAATAGCAACTATTAAAAGACTTTTTAAACAAAATGCTAAAGTGATAAATAATGACAATACTTATATTTTGTGAATGTACCGTCTAGTGCTGATGCAAAGTGGCCTGCTGTTGCTATGTTAACCGCCTCAAATGGGCGCAACTTCTGTTTGCCAGCTTTCCTAGTGGAAAATATGAACTTGTCGTCTAACTTTTTGTTAACTCTCCTTTGGGTGCGTTCGAGTCGACAGCATCTCAGGCTCCTGTAATACACAGAACTCCTGCGAACTCCAGGAATCAGTCTGCGCATGAGTCTGGCTTTCCGGCACTTTTACTGCGTCCGCTCGGTGCCACAGACAGACCTGGTTGCCATGACAACCTGTTCCTTGTGTGTGTGTGTGTGTGTGTGTGTGTGTGTGCGCTGTGACAATGTGGTCACCCCCGAAACCGCTCTAGAGCAACAGCCACCACAACAATGCTGACGTGGTGAACCTGAGAGACAGAGATCAGCAGAACGTGAATCATTCTGACTCGGGTGAGTGCATAACCACCTAGAAACACACAAGTAAACACTACTCCCGTTTTCTTCAGAGAATGTCAAAATGAAGTTTTTAAATGAAGTTTGCATTTCTTTGCATGTCTGATTGCCCTTTTTCTCTCTGTCTTTGTTCGGTTCATCATTATGGAGGAATATCTCCACCCGTCCACAGCTGATCTACCTATCATTTTCACATCCCCTAGCAACAGCTGTTTAGAAAACTAAATATAACACTTGGTAAGGTGTCGCACCAGAGCCGTGTGTATGTGCATGTGGTGCAGCTGTATGCTGCAGAGTATTGTTTCCATACAGATCCAGCTGTATCCATGGGCATTTGTGTGCTGTAATGCTCACTGATATATGACATTACACTAATTGTGCTTTCTGATGCCAGTCGTCTTGACAAAGAAAAGTCCAGATCAAATTTCAGTATAAAATCAAAAGAAAGAGTATAACGAATATTAAACTGGTCCTTTTTTATGACACTCTTTTCATGACAATTAAGCATATTTTTCACCTAAATGAACATTACTGTAATGCATCCTGAAATGTAACCGTTGCTTGTTTTTGTAATTTTTAATTTTTGTCAGTTGTGATTCTAATTAGACTTTCATGACCGTAATACTGGAGCACAATCCAATGATTTTAATTAAGAAAAATTTAAATTTTTAAAATGCTGCCATGCATAAATATTTGTTTGTTCATTTATTTTGTCATTAAAATAATATTCAACAAATGGCCCTAAATGAGCATCATTTTCTTGCAAAATGCTTAATTAATTTTCTTATTGAGAAAAGTGACCTGGACATGTTCTTGACCAGTTTGGTGAGATTCACCTGTAGAGATTTTCTGATTTAATACATGGGTTACTGAAGTGTGTGTGTGTGTGTGTGTGTGTGTGTGTGTTTTTGTGACAAATGAGGACATAAATGTGTATAATGACAAAGGTATGACAGATATTACAAGGAGAAGGTGACTTTTCAGGACATTACCCCATGTCCCCACTTTTCAAAACGCTTATAAATCACACAGAATGGAGTGTATTGAAAATCTGAAATAGCAGAAAGTCTCCTGTGAGGGGTAGGTTTAGGGGTAGGGTTGGTGTAGGGCAATAGAATATACGGTCTGTACAGTATAAAAACCATTACGCCTATGGAGAGTCCCCACTTTTCACAAA
>NW_015505611.1:152173-158314 GCF_001515645.1 Sinocyclocheilus grahami | reverse complement strand
AAGGTGTGTGTGTGTGTGTGTGTGTGTGTGTGTGTGTGTGTGTGTGTGTGTGTGTGTGTGTGTGTGTGTGTGTGTGTGTGGTAGATGAAATGGAGGGCTATTATTTACAAAGTGGATCAGGCGAAAATAAGATAAAATTTCAGAAAAGTGGAGACTGTGGTCTCATATTGTCTACAAATTGAACACATACAGAGAGAGAGAGAGAGAGAGAGAGAGAGAGAGAGAGAGAGATCGTCTCTGGATACTCCTGAAATAGCACAACGCAATCAACCTCTGAACTTGTGTTCAGAATACAAGATTGAAGGAGGTTCAACTACATCACTCATGTTTTGTATTATTTTTGGTGGATTTACTTTCTGAATCAAGAATTTGTATCTTATTAAAGCTGCAGTGGATGAACAGACAACAAAGCTTAAGAAATTCTTAAAGTCAACATGAAAATGGCATTCTTAACCCATTTTACTGCAATAGCACGCATTTCAGTGAAACAGAACATTCACTGAGAAAAAAAATACAGTGGGACTTCATTTTATATGTCAGGAATTAATTGGATTGTGAAAAGATAATTTATTCTTTAAATAAATTAATTAATACAAAAATACCAATAAATGGCATTAAATTGTGCACAAAATAATAATAATTTAATATCTCATTTATTTCGGTGATTCAACACTGAATTTTCAGCATCATTACTCCAGTCTTCATCCTTCAGAAATCATTCTAATATACTAATTTATTATCAATTTTGGAAACAGTTCTTCAGTTTATTTATTTATTTTTATTGGAACCTGTGATACTTTTTTCAGGATCCTTTAATGAATTAAAGGTTAAAAAAGAACAGCATTTATTCAAAATATCTTTTCAAAATATAGATTCAAAAAATCTAATCTAACAATAGGCCTATACACTAACACATACACTGTTCTTTTGAAACTTTTAAGTATATTAAAATAGAAAAACGTTATTTTAAATTGCAATAATATTTCACAATATTGCTGTTTTTTTCTGTGTTTTTTTTATCAAATAAATGAAGCCTTGATGAGGGTAAGAGACTTGTTATAAAACATAAAAAATCGTACTAATCCCAAACAACCTCAAACTTTATTTATTTAACAAAAACAAAAACAACCCAATAAACACCCTTTTTCCCCATAATGCAGTTCAATCGACTCAATCGAAAGTTGTGCCCTATTTTCAGCTAAATATTGTTTCATACATCACAATATTTTGACGGCTAAGTGACGACGTGTTTTGTGGTCTGCGTTTGATCTTCGGCATTTAAAAACAAAGCTTTAAATGAAACGGGAGTTGTTGGAAAGAATCTTGATTAAACAGCTTGTGTTTAGTCGGTGCCGGTGGCATTGTTTTGTTCCAAAAACGCTTTCGGTTTCTGCTGAAATGCTATTTTGGGACTTGAAATAGCATTTGGGTTTGCTGAGTGAAAAACTTTATTTCACCAAGTCTTACGTCAGTCAGGAGGGGCCGTGAATATTTGATGATGCGAAGCCAAACATTTGGCCTCGGCCTATAAAAAAATAAACTTGACATTTGCCGTCTCGGTTTTTGATAGCGACTGTTAAATCATCATTACCCAAACAGACGGCAGTACCTGCCGCTTCTCAGAGTTCAGACCGAGGCATCTACAGCTGTCCTGTCAATGAGAGATTGTTTATCCTGCAGTGAGCTGCTGTAGTCCTGCGGGGAAGGCTGTCTGTCTGTGTGTCATTGACAGAGGCCCGCAGGGACCACATCTCCCAGCATGCCGCTCTCCGGGGACGGGGCTCGTGTGACAGCTCTGTGAAGAGACACAGAGAACTCCTCATCGTGATAGATAGCAACAGCTGAGAGCAGCTTTCTTCACCATCAGTAGCACAAAACCTGGATTATTTCCTCTTTCCTCTTTGTTTTTAGTGAGCGTTCGTTCATGATCTGCTCTGAGATCAGTGCTGGTGCATCATGGATTGCCACTGTTGACTCTCTGAGAGTCAAGTTTGATGATCAACTGAAGCAGTCTAGTAGATGTGTTTTGTGGGTTTCGTTTAATTGTAAAGGGTTTGTTCATCCAAGATTTGTCATCATTTACTCACCCTCATTATTTAAACCTTTGTGATTTTCTCTTCTGTGGCAATAAAAGGACATGTGTTCTTTTTCTTACAATACTAGTGAATATGGCCTCAAGTCGTTGAGCTGCACAAATGTTCAAAATAGTCCAAATTACAATGCCATTCAGTAAGATTTTGTTTGTTTATTTCTATCGTTTTTGAAGTTAATACCTTTGAATAATAATAATTTGATCAAAAATTCTTACGTTGTGAAATATAATTTCAGTTTAAAAATGAATGTTTTCTATTTGAATATGTTTTAATATGTAATTTATTACTTTGATGCAATGCTGAAGTGTCTTCAGTCTTCAGTGTCACGTGATCCTTCAGAAGTCATTCTAATATGCTGATTTGCCGCACTGAAACATTTCTTATTATTATTATCAATATTGAAATCAGATGTGCTGCTTAATAATTTTTGTAAAAACTGTGACGCATTCTTTTATTCCGGATTTTTTGATGAATAGGAAGTTCAAAAGAATGTATATATTTAAAACAGAAATCTTTTGTAACATTAAATGTCATTACTGTCACTCTTAATCAATTTAATGCATACTTGTTGAATAAAAGTTTTCATTTCTTTAAAAAAAAAAAAAAGACAGACCCCAAACATTTGAGCGATAGTGTGTATATACTGTATATTTGAATGAACTATTCCTTTCAGTAAGTTATTTTCTACACATTTAAAACATTTTTATCACCACCTGTTTTATACAGCTCTTCTACAAACTTCTTATTTTGTTCATTCGCATCCAAAATAACGGAAGTATTATTTTCCTTAAATGAGGCTTCATTTTTCTGAATCACACTGTAATCACAAAAGCCAAACTTTTAAACAAAGTGTTTATATATTTGATGGTATTGCTTTTCAGTACCTGCATGTTCAGTCATTTACTGGTAGTTTTGCACCATTTCAAGGTTCATACGGTTTTTAATAAATCACTCAGTGAGTAATGAGTGCTGTGTATATTTGTATTTGGTGGCTTTATGAGCCATTTGAAGGCAAAGTTTGAATTGCATTAAAGATGAATAGTTTTGAATGGAGAGTTTGTACAGTTGATTTTTTGGGGGGTTGTAGTTTTGAGAAATGCGTTACAGGATTTAGTAAATGTGCAGTTGAGAAAAACAGTAGCTTGTGTTTGTGATGATTTCTGCATGGCTTCTTATTGCGGTTCAGTTTTCAATAAATGTGAGCTGAAGAGTTTTGCGTTGCAAATATAAAGCATGTTTCAGCAGAGAAGACTGCTCGAGTTTCTCTCACGCCTCTGTCTCTCTCTCTGTTTGTCTGCAGATGTTGTGGTTAACGGAAAGCCGTGTGACTGTGACGTGATCGCTGACTGCAGGGTCGGAGACGCTGTGCCGTTAGAGGTGAAACTGACCAACCGCAGCAAGAGCGCCGTCGGACCGTTCTCTCTGACCGTCGTCCCCTTCCAAGACTATCAGAACGGAGTCCAAAACTACGACCTGCAGGATGCCGTCTCTTTCATTGGCTCCAACACCTTCTACATCAGCACGGTGAGCAGCAGGACACTGTCTGAGCCGGGTCACATCCTCAACGTCTGAGGAACGTTTAGCGCTCAGTCACAAGCCACTAACTTATATGTTGATCAAGGTTCCTTGCAAAAGAAATTCTCATTTAGTTTTCCACACTCTTTTTCCATCCTCTTTAAGACTTTTTAAGAGAGATTTGTAAGACTTTTACAATGTATATTATTGTACATATACAGTGTATGTATAAATTATACAAGTATATATATATATATAAAAAATTATACAAGACTTATACATTGTTTGGCTTAAAACAGTCAACAATGAACACATCTACTTATTCTTTGTAAGTACTATTTTTCACAAGTCATCAAAACTGTGAACACATATGGGAATTATGTAAAGACCAGTAATGTTAAACAAATGAAAATGTATATTTTCTTAATTTATTTAATTTATTATAAATAACTACAAGCGTTAAATCATCGACCTTTAGATGGAAATGTTTTTAAAATCAAAAGAAAGAAAAAAGAAAAGAAAATTTTTACTGGTAGTGTTTGTGAAATTATGACAGAAATACATAAATATATATGTAATATTGCATAACTCTTTAATATTTATATGTAATACATGTTTAGATTATATTATTAGTTTATTACTACTAGTACTACTATTACGAGTAGTAGTACTAGTAGTAATAATAATCTGATAATTGAACATTTATATGTATTTTTATTTATTTGTTTGTTTGTACAAACAAAATAATTACATAAACCTTTAAATTAAAATGCTTTTAAGATAATGGAAAGCATACATTTGGTCTTTTTTACCCAAACTTTTAATTGCTAGTATATCGAAATTATGACAGAAATACATAAATGCATAATATATGTAATATTGCAACACAAATTTCTAATATTATATGTATTTTTAAATATTTTTTTGTTTATTAATACTATTACCATTATTGTTATTAATATAAAAATAATATAACTATAAAAAAAAGTAATTTAAAATGTTATGTGTAATTTAAATGAGTCATTTATTTGCACAAACAATAATTACAAGCATTAAATCATACCCCTTTAGATTAAAATGTTTTTAAGACCACGAGAAGCATAAATTCAGTTATATGTATCTACATTTTTAACTTGTAGTTTATGTGAAATTATATAAGAAATATAGAACAGAACAATATTTAATACATATCATTTTCGATTTTTGTATTGAATTATTACTTCTACTACTGGTGGTATTATTATTATTATTATTATTATTATTATTATTATTATTATTATATTCAGGTGGACCATCTTCAGTGATGATGCAGAAGCAACTGGCAGGTCAACACAGACTGAAACATGACAGGAAAGTAATACAGCAGCAAAGCATATTTTTCCAGTCTGACAGGCCAAAGTTTGTTTGCGTGTGCAGAGTTAGCCTACATGTCAGGAGAAATTGATATGCCTGACATGCAGTGTTTAAGGTGAACTTGAGGTGGACTAGACGACTAGAAGTGGGAGAAGAAATTGCTTAAACTTGATTTTGGACTTTGGAGGAAAAACAAACTATTAAATTCATGTGATTTTTCCAAGATGCAGATTGCAAATGTCACTCTTACCAATCCAAACACGGTTATCATGGCAGCAGTGACGCATTAAAAATTACATTCCAACCTAAAGTGTGCTCTTTTCAGTAAAAATGGTTAACTAAAAAAAAAAAAAAAAAAAAAGTAGATTGAATAAAATTAGATCTGAACCCTTTTTACGACCATGAATTCCAACAATGAATTCCCGTTCACTCTGTTCAAGCGGTCTGAGTTTGGTTGTTTTAAAGAGGACAGACTGCTTCTGCAGCTGTAAGACTTCTCTCTGACGCCTCACTCAAGTCATGTGTGTGAGGAGTGTGTAGGTTGCAGGTGTTTGAGGAGTGTGATGTTCTCGTCCGCAGGTGAAGCCTACAGAGAACTCTGTGTGTGTGGGAGCCCTGCTCTTCTTATACACTGGTGATTTCTATCTGAACATCAAGTTCCAAGATGACAGCACGGCCCGCGACCTGCCGCCCGCCTGGTTCTGTCTGCCCAGCGTCCACGTCAAAGCCCAGGAGCCAGTCGAACTCTGACCTCTGACCTCTGACCTTTGACCTGACGGACTCGATAGGCTTTTGTAAGGGACCTGGGGGAGTTCTGCTGTTTTTTAGATGACTACTGAGCTGATCTGGATATTTACTGAGTCTAGAGCGAGTGCAGTTCTAGTGCCTGATGCATTTCGAATTTGAAGATTCAATTTATGCCAAATCCTCCACTTTACGCTCTGTTCTGAAGCCCTCATTCTCCTCTTTAGAGACAGACTAAAGGATGAAGAACATTTTTCAGGTAACCACTAAGTGAAAACATCTAAGGAGGTCTTACAATTTCGTGACTGTGGAGAAATGCAAAATGTGCTGGACTGCACAACAACGTCATGCTTCTACTGCACGAAACATCTCCAGCTCATATTTCACACTCCGCGCCACCCCTCCACACACCACCCCACACCTAAGCCTTATCAGA
>NW_015505611.1:131433-151496 GCF_001515645.1 Sinocyclocheilus grahami | reverse complement strand
TCATCCCCCCCCCCCCCCCCCCCAAAAAAAACACAGGAAATTATATTTGGTTGAAGCCTGTTTTTAACCATCAATTTTTTGCATTGTGATATTATTTTAATGGCATTTTTAAAAACATTTTTGCCTTAAGTTTGCAATCCTTCAATATTTTTGTTATATTGCAATAATATATACAACAATAATTTGATTACAGATTTTTATAACATAATCAACATTAAACAGTCAACAGATTAATTTAGATAATATAATATAAATGTATATATATATTATGTATGTATATATATACAGTAGGAAGGGACATGTTCCTAATTGTTATAAGAATAATTCACAATTCTAGAAATCCTACTGGATAAAAACAGACTTTTTAATAAAAACATTTTCCTTCTTTTGATTTTGGGCTGAAATATGATCTAAATATATTCTCAGCAGGTTTGTAGGGGTTTGCCTTAATAGTGCATGCAAATATCAGTTTCATCTGTCACGATATTTTCATGTAGTATTGTATCAAGCAGCTTTTAGAACATTTAGATCAGTTTTTTGGGGGGTTGGTGCATAAATGGATTTGTGACCGTGTGCGGGAACCATGACTTTGATATAGTTTGTAATTGTGAAACCGGTCTAGTCTCTTGAATGTGTTTGCTCATGAATCTGATGTCCATTCAGCTGATGATTTTAATCTATCTATGAATCTAAGCTAGAGACTGGTATGTTGACTTCACTTGACTTGTTGAAATAATAATTAAAAACTCAAAATATAATCAAAATAGAGTTTTTCAGGACTTTTAGAATTCGTTTCATAAAATGTGCTTCAGGTCTAAAATGCAAAAAACACCCAGACTGAACTTGAGCACAACAGGTTATACATATGTGCTGGTTTTCACCTCATATTGAACTGAGGTCATTTTTCTGAGGTGAGCTTTCTAGCATCCAATGATTGCTTGAAATGTGATATTAATGCTTTTATTGTGATGTGGTCCAGCGATGATAATGCAAGAGGCGGCTGAAATGGTCTACATTATGTGCTGTAATGGTAAGTGATTGCAGTTGCAGTAATTCAAGTAGCATTAAACGTCCTCTCAGGGATTCCAGCGCTGAGATTGTCTCAAAGACCATCTGACCAAATTGTGTCTCTAAATCACAGAGTCATTAACAGAAGGTCATTTGCTTTTAAAATGATTGATGTAGAAGTTCAGATAATAATACAGGGGCCGTTTTTGTATAATATTTAGGTTACAGAAGGAAAGGATCAATAACTAGATTGCCTAACAAAATCAGATTTTAAAAAGTTTAGTTTTTGGTTACATTGTCATGAAAAACTGGAGTCAATTGAATAGTTTACAGTATATTTTGAAAATAATATAAACCACCATTAACCGAGAAGCTGCTTTTGGAGCAGAAACTTCTGCAGTGTATGAATTACAGTAAATAATAGGTCATTTATTAGATAGAGACAATTAAGTATTTAGCAATAATTAAATTGTAAATTAAATTTATGTAGCGAATTTAGCTAAATTATTGATTGTAGACACTGATATTAGTTTCAAATGTAAATGTGAAAAATAAATAGTGAATTCTACAGGCATCTAAAATTAAATGCAGTATCTACAATCAATAATCCTCATAATTTAGTTTTAATTTTTTTCTTCACCAGTGTGAAATTAAGTTAAGTTTATTTAATATGTTGTATAATTTGATACAATTGTCTTTGTACGAGGAAAGACTGTTAAGGACTTTCTTTTTAATTACATAAATTAATTTTAATTATTAATGAATACTAAATAGAAAAATAAGGTTTTATATTTTTTACAGACCTTTACCTTTGCTTGTTTAAAACGTCCAAATGTTCAGACAGCTGCTCAAGACGATCAGCAGTGATCGAAGAGAAATGAATCATTTTAATGACACTTTAAACTTTTCATATTTATCTCAATTAGCATGAGTTAATGAGCCGAGATGCTTAAACACACACGAGCTCTGAATGATGAACCCAACAAACTCAGAATACTGTTTTTACGGCCCAGACCTCACAACTTCAATTATGACTCTGTGTGTGTGTGTGTGCATGTGTGCGTGCGTGTGTGTGTGTCCTTGATGTCCATTTGTGTGTGTGTTTCCTTCATGTTCCGTCATGAATGAGATTATCTCAGCACAGGTTTCCTGACGTTCACTTTGATCTGCTCTGTCGCCACAGGATGGAAAAATCCAGGGGCTTCATCAAACACACACACACACGAAATACAATGAAAATGCAGAATACTGTTTCTAGGGGATGAACCTCTACTAATGCTGTCGTACCGTTCCTCCTAAATCTAAATCCGTTTGACCTTGAACTCAGTCTTAGGTAATTTGCATATATTTAAACTTGAAAATGACCATAGAAGAGATGGATTTATGCTAATGTCAGCTATAGCACAGTTATTGGCAATTCTGAATGCAACACGTAAATCAAGCTTAAATACAATCATTTGTGTTCATGTGCTTGTATGCATTTCTGTACATCATTGTAAAAATCCACCATAAACATCAGTTTTTAGGTGTTTCAGGTAGTTAAAGCAAGAAATTACAGACAAAAGCATGGTTTTTCACATCGGTTTTGCTTCTAAAACAGGTCTTCTTTCATAGTATTAGAAAAAAAAACATTGTACATTTTAGTGTTTTATTACACTTTATCTACTTGCGTCTGTAGATTTTAATTACAGTACAAAAATTAGTTCTCAAAATAAGTTTTTACTAATACACTAAACCATAAATCTCCACTTCAGTAGCACTTCCATGAATCAAACTTTAAGTTTTATTCCCGTCTATATTCTGAACGTTTTTCTGATTCTGATTTGTGTTGCATTTTATTCCTAAAAAATATGGCAAATTAGTATTTTCTGATTTATGCAGTGATAAAAAGAGATCCAAAATCCATTCTGAGAAAAAGCTTGAACACTAATATGCCAACAAAATGAAACAAGAAATTTGAGCCTGGCTTTATGCAATGTTTGAATTTCCGTCCCGGAAATCATATGCATATTTAATTGCATAATGCATCATTTCTTGTAGTGCAAAAATGTGAAAACTTGTAATATAAAGCATTGTCTTAATGTATTGTGATTCATCAACGGGGGGGGAAGTGTGTTGATATCTATTAGTAAAGATTGTACCCGATTCACATGTAATGTCTCGCCTTGAAGGAATAGTTCACCAAAAAATGAAAATGTTCTGAAAGTGTGCTCTCTCAAGCTATCCAAGATGTAGATGAGTTTGTTTCTTCATCAGAACAGATTCGGAGAAATTCATCATTGCATCACTTGCTCACCAATGGATCCTTTGCAGTGAATGGGTGCCGTCAGAATGAGAGTCCAAACAGCTGATAAAAACATCACAATAATCCACATGAGTCCATAATAACTCTTCTTCCAATAAAATAGTCCATCCTCTGTTTTCTTCTCATCAAAATCCAGCAGCATATCAGTTTATGACTGTTTTTGCTTGTACACAGTGCTTGATCTGTGCATATTTCTCTTTTTCACCAGAGAAAGCGATATTAGCTGGAAGCAACAGTTTGAAGTTAAAAAAGTCTTTCACTTCACAAGACGTTAATTGATGGACTGGATTTGTGTGGATTACTTCAGGATTATTGTGATGTTTTTATCAACTCTTTGGAATTTTTTTTTAAAAATCTGATCACTTCATAAACAAAGTGGAATATAAAGTTGATATCTTGTTTATTTGCTACTAATTGATTCAGTTAACTTCACAAACTTTTGCAATGTAGTACAATGTAGCGCAGTCTGTGCACAAGCCGTCTGATGCTCAAGCTATATAAGGACGATAACATATGACAACACAGAGCGCTTTCTCCCGCTCTACTGCAACCTAAAGCTGAACTGTGCAGTTGTAAGTGCACACTTGTGTGGATTAAGTACACTCTCACTCGGCGGTGAGCGTCAGCTGCTGGAGTGCTCTCACAGTGCATGGAAGGAGAGCCAGAGGCCGCTCAAGTTATTCTTGCTGATTCAGCCACTCCAGAAGAGACACTGAATGGTTGAGCGTACATATGCTAATGTCCGTTTTCCCCATTCAGCTCCTTCTCTTAGCCACGGTGTGCAAACAGCAGTGCATTGTGGGAGACAGAGACTCAGCAGCTAGAGCTGAGAGGCATTTGTGTGTGTCTGTGGAGTCTGATCCTGATCTTTGGCGGCTCTGGTTTGTCTGAGTGGCCTCTCTGTGCCTCTCCGTCTCCTTGACAACCACCTGTGAATGAGCGGGAGTCTTATCAGTCAGCAGACAGCATCCTTCAGGCGCTGCAGAGCCACAGTCACATCTCTCTGACTCTCACTCACTCTCACTCTGGCTGGATGTGCTGAACCAGGGCTCTCAGCTGTTGCGTCATGACCCAAAAAAATAGCGTAATATATATCTATATATATAAATATATATTTAGGCCAAGCACCTTGGTGCATCCCAGGATGGAAGGTTTGCTTGACATCATCTTATTCTCACAAAACATGATAATATGACCCATACGCTACATTTATTATGGGTCCACATGCAACAAATATGAACGTGGCAGTTTGTGCAGTGAAATATTTGTAGAAATAAATACTTTAAATAATAATACTAATACACTGTAAAAAAAAAAATCGACGTATTTCAATTCAAAAACTTAAGTTCAGTTGCTGCCTTAAATTTCTAAGTAAAATCTTGCTGGTTGTACAAGTCATTTAATCTTAAATTACAAAAATCAAGCTGAATTTCATATAACTTATAAAAAGTTAGAATTGCTCACCTTATTTTGATGAGAAAAAATTATTTAAAAGCATACATTACCATGACTTACTGATCATATTCTTTACAGTGTATTAATAATGCATATATTATTATGTATATATTTTTTTGATATTTAATTTTTAATAAATATTTTGCTCAGTATTATGAATATAATATAAATAATATCAGATGGTTTAATGTCTTTGAAAGAAGTCTCTTATGCTCACCTGCATTTATTTGATCAAAAATACAGTAAAGCAGTAATAATGTGAGCTATTATTACAATTTAAAATAACTATTTTCTATTTAAATATATTTTACATTTAATTTATTGTTTTGATGCAAAGCTGAGTTTTCAGCATCATTACTCCAGTCTTCAGTGTCGCATGATCCTTCAGAAATCATTCTGATTTATTGCATAGGAAACATTTATTATTGTTATCAATGTTGAAAACCGCTTTCTCGTATTTAATTTTTTAGGATTATTTGGTGAATAGAAAATTCGAAAGAATTGCAATTTATAGTTTATTTTTTCTTTGTTCTGTACTATGTCTCCATAACCAAGCGTTAGTGTTTTTCAATTACAGATCAATTAATTTGGTGGGAAAAGTAATTATTTAGCAATTCAATTTATAAATCTACTGTACATTGTTCAGCAATTTCATTTCAAGATTCTGATCTTTTTTTTTTTCAACTGATAATTCTGTTAGTGTGGCCTTCACAAAGAATGTTGATGTTAAGGAGGAGCAGCACTTGAATTCACATCACATTCGTATTCTACTGTGATCTCAGGGGTCTCTACTACTACTTCATATGGCCCTTTATATGTTTTTGTGTGTGTTTTTGCAGGGCCCAGAAGTTCTTTCAATAGTTTTGGTTGGAGATGGTCTGAATAATTTAGTGATCAGCTTCTGCTTATGTCTGCCAGATGAATCAAATCAATGCATCTCACTGTGTTTCTACTGTAGGATCTGTGTGTGAACACTGAAATGAGATCCAGTGAAGAGAACACAGAAGAGCAGCCCTGTGAAGTCCCTGTGTCGTGGAAAATGACAGCAGTATTGTTTTGTTCTAGTATTCTGTCTGTCTCACTCTCTCGTTCTCTCTCTCCCCAGAGGGAAGCGGATAATGAGAAGCTAATTTATGAGATGAAAGGAAATCACGGACTAGAACAACTTTTCCTGTGATATAATTGTTTTGTCTGTGCTCACTTGTCAACCGCTTGAAAATTCTTGACTGTGCCACCAGATATAGCCGCCTTCTTTTATTGGTTATTTTTTTTGAACCGCGCAGCCTTCAAAACTTCAGTGACTCAGTGACCTAATGCACAGATCTCATATTTTCAATTCCCGTAAGTTGTTTGTAGAGCACATTTCACAACACATATTGTTCCATAGCAGCTTTATAAAATAAATAATCAAGCTAAAAGCAACAGTGCCGTTTGCGACGCCCAGTGTCATGGGTTCAATTCCTAAGGAATGCATGAACTGCTCAAATGTATACCTTGAAGGCAATGTAATTCGCCTTGGATAAAAATGTCTGCCAAAGGCATGAATGCAAATTACACATGAATTCTTGACAGATATAACATTGTCCGATTTGATTGTACTCACCCTCAGGTCATCCATGACATAGATGGGTTTGTTTCTTCATGGGAACAGATTTGGAAAAGTTACATCACTTGCTCACCAATGAATCCTCTGCAGTGAATGGGTGCCGTCAGAATGAGAGTCCAAACAGCTGATAAAAACAACAGAATTATCCATACAAGTCCATAATAACACTTCCTCCAATCCATCTGCTGTTGTTCTGTTGGGCTGTTTTGGCTTGTTTTGGCATCTTTTTCACTGGAGAAAACTATATTATGGACAGAGGACTGAAAGCAATGATTTGAGTTAAAAACCGTTTGTTTCTTACGAACACACAGCTTTTCACTTCACACGTTGTTAACTGATGGACTGGAGTCAGGTGGATTATTGTGATGTTTTTATCAGCTGTTTGGACTCTCATTCTGACGGCACCCATTCACTGCAGTGGATCCATTGTTGAGCAAGTGATGTAATGTAATATGTTCAGATGAAAAAACTCATCTTGGATGGCCTGAGGGTGAGTATATTTTAAGCAAATATTCATTTTTGGGTCAACTATTCCTTTACGCTTCTTGGTGTAAATGTCTTTAACACAGCCAGTCTGGAGAGAATATAAACATGCATGACAAATGTGTAAATACTGGAGCTCTGCATTAAATATTGCAGTGTGAATGTAGCCTGATACACCTACTACTGTTTATTATGTTGTTAAAAATAATCAGAGTTCAAAAATGGGGGAAAAAATCACTTGCTGCTTTTCAATTTTCTTTGTTCTTTATACGTCACTGTTTACATTAATACTTCTTTGAAAAACCTGAAGCGATGTTTACCTAATTGGAAAATGCCTAAAGGCGACATGCTGTTTTTTCTTGAATTTGTTAAAGAATAACATCTATTTATTTTTTAAAACATAACTGTTAATTAGCATATTCGTTTTTGCTGTGGCACTGAAATTGATATCAAGAATCATACATTTTCATTAATCGTCGTCACATACATTTCAGATTGTGTGTGTAAAACAGTGTTGTTTGCTATTTACAAGAATGAAGCAAGATTTGATTTGTACCAGATATTGCTAGAAAAATTGGTTGACAGTAAATATGGTCAAGAATGCCTCAACATGCCAACGTAGAGAGAAAATGAAGACAAATCCAGACAAATGAAGCGCAATTGCTCGAAATAGCACTGCTCATGAATAACTTTACAATATTACCTGCAAAGAGAGCGGTGTATTGATCTGTGGTGTTGTGTTAGCGTTGGGATATTGAGCTGTTCACTTACTGAACTCTTGACAGTGAATTGAGGGTCTTTTAGCTGAAGTGGCTCTAATATTGCATTACAGAATAGGGTTTAAAGTCTATATATAGTTCATTTATATTTAGCTCACTGTTCCCAAAGCATTTAGGTTTGTAAGAGTTTGTCCCTTAAACACGTCACTTAATATTACGGGTTCAGTACAAGCTCTAAGCTCTTTATTAGCACAGAAAATACTAAAAGTTCCTTTTCACCTCAAATATCCCATTTTTATGGAATAATTAACAAGTTTGTGACGACCACAGTGTGTTTGTGCAATGAATTATTGTTAATAATAAAGCATAAAAGCAACATATTTTGAGGGCTTTTTCAAACTGAGAGAAGAGCGAGAATTATTTTCTTTTAATAGAGCCAAATATTAGCTTCATTTTGATTACATTTCTCTTGCCGTTCATGGAAGACCGGGAGAGTGTATCCATCCTTTGGCTCTGCTAACAAAAGAGAAAAGGGAATGAATGCTTTAAACTAAAAGACAAAGCATTGCTTTTTATATTATTTATTTATTTTCTGGATTAAATGAACCTCTCTTTACTTGAGGGATTTGACCCATTGCTTCCTGCATGCAAATGAGCTCCAAGGAACCAGGAGTTCAATTAATTTCCATGTTTCCAGCATCTGAGCTCAGAGATTTACCTAATCTCTCTCTCTCTCTCTCTCTCTCTCTCTATCTCTCTCTCTCTCAGCCACGCCCTTCATTATATGTGCCAGCACAGGTGTGAAGAGACAAAAAGGTCAAAAGATAAAACCAAAGATGGATCAGTATGAGATTAGGCAAAGAACAATCTCAGAGAAAAGGTTGCGCTTACACATGAGAGGGTTTTATAAATTAATGTGCAAAGCTGCAAACAAGAGAAAAGACAGAAATGGATCTGAACTTTGGTTACGAGTTGGGGAGTAACTGCAATCAAAGTTTCAGTCTTGTCCTGTAACAAGAAAACTAAAGTGCTGGTTTTAATGTTGTATTGCACACAAAGCCTTACAGGTGGGTAAAGTGAGACATGCTCTCAGAAACAGACATCTGTATTAGACTATTGGAAACTCTGGTTCATTGAAGCAATTTTTTTGGTTTGGACAGTATTCCAGTGATTTGCTTCATTCAAATGGCTCATTCGAAATGAACTGGTTCACTGGTTGATTCACCAATTCATACGAATCATTACTCACAAAGTTCCTACAAATCATTTTACAGTTTGGGGTCAGTAAGGTTTTGAAAGAGCTCTTGCGCTCACCAAGGCTGCTTTTATTTTGATTAATATTACAGTAATATTGTGGAATATTAACATTTTAAATAACTCTTTCCTGTTTTCATTTATTTTAAAAAGTAATTTATTCCTGTGAGGGTAAAGCTGAATTTTCAGAATCTTTACTGTGTCACACGATCCTTTCGAAAATCATTCTAATATGCTAACTTGCCGTTCAAAACACATTTGTATTACTATTATCAATGTTGAAAACAGTTGTGCTCCTTAATATTTTTGTGGAAACCAGGATTCTTTTCGGAACTCCGGAGCAGGTTCGTGAATCTTTTGATAGGATGATGAACATTTTAAAAATCTGACTGACATTTTTGGTGACAAAAAACGCAACTTAACACTTCAATATAATTACGTCCAAGCTTTTTGTGAAATATGGATTAACTTATTAATCTGTTGCTTGACCTCTTCATATTTAAGGACAGAACTACAGTTTCCAAAGTCAGACTTAGCCTATGATTTTCAAGGGGGTAGCAGAATTTATAGGAACATTATGACATGTCCCTACATTTAGCAACTAGCTAGGCCTACTAAATTGTCCCAAGCAATAATTTTCATCAAACAATAAATGTCTGCCGACTGCCGTTATGTCAATGCCAAAATCAAATATACGCCCTTGTAACTTATAGTGTTGTTAACAACTTTTTTCGTGAGATACAGAGCTTCCCCAAGACTGACTTCCACACGTGAGCTTGTGTATGAAATCATATTTCACAGGTGTTCTCTGACCTACAGCGCTTTCCTCTGAAGTCCGTTCTTCATTAAGCAGTCATCTCCCTTCACACATCTAGAACTATCCTTTTATATGTGTATGTCTGTGTGGGGGGCTGTTGTGGGGGGTTTTGAAATGTGAGAAAATGAAACTAAACCTCACGATGTGGGATGTAGTGCAGAGGATAGTTTCACAGAGATGGATTAAAGGGATAGTTCACCAAAAATGAAGATGTCATCATTTATTCGGCCTGAGTTGCATGATTGTTTTCCTACAGCAGCACTGACTGAATCTGTTCCTCATCCACCTTAATTTGCAAGCGGACGTAATCTTCTGTAAATGCACGAGACTTCCAATTCCTTAGTGCATCCACCTTATTCTTCAACGTGAAAGTAATCTTATGGGCGAGACTTCCGGTTCATTAGCCGCTATATAGGTAAATAAGGAGAAGAATAACAACGTGCAGTAGTCTAAATGCTAAAACTGTTTGCACCACAAACCAGTGTGTTCATAGTTAAGATAGTACATTAAAAATAACATGGTAAGACACACCAAACTGCAATATCAAGCTGTTTTGTACAGCTAAAAATGAAATTGCCCAGACCCATAAAAAGTACAAATGGCCGGCCCGCTCTTACGGGAAAAATAATATGGATAGGTAAGTAAGTAGAAGAAAAACAAAGTGCAGTATGGTAGAACATTTTGCCCTACAAACCATTGATATTATATTAAAATAATATGAAAACAAATACCAATTTGCAATATCATCATGCAGTATAATGGACTGTTTTTGTACAGCTAAAATAACTGGAAGCGGATAACACCGGAAGTCTCTATCATTCAAGGTACAAATGGCCGCACCTGCTCTTATATTAAAAATAAGGTGGAGAAGGAGAAGAAACTGCACACACTTCACTGGTTCTTGAATGCAGCATGACATTTTTTGATGTTGAAAGCTGGTTGAGGGGTTTCTCAATGAATAAAGACTTAAATTTTGGCCTGTTTCTCACAAAACGTTATTCTAAAGACAAAATGTACTATACCAGTCATATATTTTTATGGTGTTTTATGGCTTGCTTGATGGTAATGTGGTCTTAACATTGTGCAAAACAATCCTTGTGTTCTACAGAAAAATGAAGGTGGTGAGTAAATGATCACAAATGCTTCACTTTTGATGAACTATTATTCCTTTAAAGGCTAAAGCTAGGCATTTACAACAGTGTGTGTACTTACAAACTTTTGATTCTTTCTGTCTTTGTTTTGTTATTAAATATCTTTAGATGTTGAGAGTGAGTTTATATATTAGAGAAGTATTATCTAAATTATCTTTGCTCTTTATATCGTCATAACCTCCACTTACACCAAGAGACTGCAGAAATATTGGGACAGGACCTACATTTACCAACCAAAATACTCTTTTGGTGTCCAGCTCACTACAGTTATTTTAGTCACAGGATCCTCACAGACGGACGCTCTGGAAAACTGAACTCTTTTCAGAAGGTCCAAATGCATTTTTTACACTGGCACAACAGTCCATTTCACACAATTTTTGATTAACCCATCGTTTTTAATGTCCAGATGTCTACATCAGTTTATCTGATCATTTTATTCAGACGCAGGTCCTGTTTTGTATAGAGGAGACCAAAGCAGCATACATTCAGACAAGAGTTAACTATATTATGAAGATAAAATGTAACCTAAAAGTTCAACTGTATTCTCAGGACAATGTCTAATCGGGGCAAGTTGTCACATGGAATTTTTCACAATTTATTGACGGCAATGTTTGTTGATTTGAGTACTTTTAACATGTATACTGTTACAGAAATTGTGTTTCAGAATTTCTGTTTAAATTTAGCTTTAAAGCCTATAATAGGCTGTTTAATGACAGGTTTCATTGAGTTCTCTGTACCCCATACAGTGTAACAACATTCCCCAGACATAGTGTTTAATGTGTGTTAAATTAACTGTTTCTTCCCCCCCCTCTAATCGTGTTAGAAATGTTCACTGATAAAAATGATCATATTTTACTGGCTCCTGTGGTGAACTAATATTTGCCCACATGGCTGCTTGGTACATTCTCTCATGCGTAACATACTGTACAAGGTTCAAACAGGAATAATATCAAAGCGAGTATTTATATATATACGTGTGTGTATAATTATTGCTCGATTTCTATCAGTATGTATTATGCTGCCATAATATGTTTCTCGTAATGCCACGTTATATATTAAAAAATAAAAATAAATGTAATAAAAAAGCATTTTTGCTATCGTCGATGGTTTTCACTGTCCATTAACATGGTTAGGGATTTCTGAGATTTAAATAGCTCTTGGGTTTAAAAAAGTGTTTTGATGCACATTTTCAACATAAAATAATAGATTAGACTGGACTTAACGAACAGCTGCTCTCTATGATTTATGTTAAAAATAGTCAGTTTTACCCGATTTCCCTCTTTTTCCTAGGTCACCTGTTGAGAAGGTGCAAATTGCGTAAATTATTTCAAGCTGAGATCGTAACGCACACGCGTTTAGTGTGGAGTATATCCATCTGTGTGTGCGCTTTGGTGATGCGCGTGCGTTTTTTTTTCTCAGGGTGGCACACACACCGAAGTCTGCCAGCGGACACTTGCGGTGGCATACCGTGACAGTGCAGCTTTACCGGAGCGGAGCGAATTGAGAGTCGAGCCCATCCATCCATCCGTCCATTCACGCGTTACCGGGGAAACAGATGGGCACGTTCGCGCTCGGACCTGTTGTTCATAGGATCATCAAGCTCAGCGTTTCGGCAAAACCACGGGAATAAGTGAGTTTCTCCTGGGTTGGATCACGTTTGGCGCATCAGTCGTGCGCTGCGCGTCTCCGCCGCTCATCAGATGATGTTGCTGCGTGTTCACGGGTCCTCCTCCGGTACCACCGGCATTACTCACGCACCGGCGGAGTGAGAACAGCTGAAGATGATCCTCAGATGAACAGGTCGGGGAAACTTTTTCTGGAAGATGTTCGGGGCAGTTTGGATACCTGATGGCCACGACGATGA
Source organism: Sinocyclocheilus grahami (assembly GCF_001515645.1). Taxonomy (NCBI): domain Eukaryota; kingdom Metazoa; phylum Chordata; class Actinopteri; order Cypriniformes; family Cyprinidae; genus Sinocyclocheilus; species Sinocyclocheilus grahami. The sequence continues at coordinate 138,834 of NW_015505611.1, read as the reverse complement.
GTTTGTTTAACCGCAGCGGAGAAGGAAATTTAACAGGTGCGTAATTGTCACTCGAGCATGAATCCCAGTGGCTTCTGGCGCTTTCTCCAGTTCAGAAGCTCTTTGGGGATCACGCGGGGAGCGCGCTAGTTGATGGCACTGCGCGCCGGGAGGACTTTACTGTGGTTCGGGCAGGTTTTGCGCAGAGTTTCGCGGCTGCAGGGCTTGTGGTTCCGGCGCTCCAGCAGTCTGCTGTGTCTCTCCACCAGCCAGGACCACGACCAAGGGACCTGTTACAACCGCAACCGGTGTCCGAAGACGCAGCAGCAGCAACAGCAGCACTGCCCCTATCCACCCTTTCCAGACTGCTGCTGCGCCTTCCCGGGGGATAAGAGGGGACATGAACCCCTCAGCCGCCGGTTCCTGGTGGCCATGAAGAGGCAGAACGTGCGGACGCTGTCCCTGATCGTCTGCACGTTCACCTATCTGCTGGTCGGGGCCGCGGTGTTTGACGCGCTCGAGTCGGACTTCGAGATGCGGGAGAAGGAGCAGCTGGAGGCTGAGGAGAAGCGCCTCCAGGGCAAGTACAACATCAGTGAGGATGACTATAAAAAGCTGGAGACCATCATCATGGAGGCCGAGCCGCACAGAGCAGGGGTCCAGTGGAAATTTGCAGGGTCCTTTTACTTTGCCATCACTGTCATAACCACTATAGGTGAGTTTCGGCTGCTTCTCCGCGTGTCTTTCACGCGAGGTGGCGAAAAGAGTCTCGTTTGGATATAAACGTGTGGTTTATTAGACAGCTTTTTTTGCACTTCGTATGGTGTGATGCTGGACGTCGCGTGGGGTACCTGATTAATCGTTTCAGCGCGAGGAAAAGTCCAGACTGTGGTCTGTCTGGCAAGATGAAGGGACGTTATTAGTGCAGGACTCTGAATGCGCAGGAAATCACTGTTATTATCACACCACAGGTGTGTCATTTGTTGCGTAATTTCAGAAATCACAAAAACTAAATAAATAACTAGTCAAGCAAGTAATGTATTAGTTCTAATGCGATTATTTGCATTGAAACACATTTCTAACCTAAGTGTTGAAATCGTGACTGAGCTGTTTGACAAAATTGCAGTTGACTATATATATATATTAAAATAGCTTGAAATGACATTAAACTGTACTTTAATGTCTTTTTGATTTTCTTAATGTGTTTTCATATTGAGATTTTAATGTGCACGAGCTGCTGAAGCATTGCATAATGTTCTTTAAAGAGATATGGGAATACTAATTACTTTATTGTTTTTTATTACGAGATAAAACGTTTGTCAATATGGCATGATTATCTATATTCACAGGCAGCATATGTAATAGTGTGGACTGTAGTGAAGTTTGTAGTTCAGCCTTGTGCCGTGGTGCTGAAAGAACAGCTCACCGAAACAAGAGTCAGCGTGATCGAGCACCGCATGACATAAAACATTCATAATGCGTCTTTATGATCAGGCATCGTGACAGTTCATATGAGGACATGAGACGTGCTGGAGAGGCTCAGTAATCTCTCTGGCGCACAAACACACGCGCTGAGGTCAGATGAAGGCCAGAGTTTTGCGTGTTGCAGTATTGTATCACTGATTGAGTTCATTTCTCAATGCATCATCATTCAGTGTCATTAATGGATCAGTAGAAGCGCTGTAAAATCAATCCTGATGCAACAGGTGCCGGCTGCAGCTACAGCTGGGTCGCCCCTCACTGATCCTGCACATTATTATTGCAGCACTGCATTGATATTCCTCAGACATTTTGGTTTTGGTTTCTAAAGCCTTTGTCTTAAGTATTAAACGTGTGCAATTAATGCTCAGTGTTCAGACTCCATGTAGATTCAGGCCATCTAAGTCTAGATGTATTTGCATATTGATTGGTCTTTATTGCGTCTCTTGAAGCATCTATAGCCGATGCAAAGATGATGCTAAGTGTCATGACGACAGCAAAGCAGCATTTCATTTAGAACCAAACACTATAACTGAAACACGCCAAAAACTTCAGCACTATTTCTGTGCTGCTTTGCAAGAATTCCATTTCCTTCAGGAAATGCAAATCTAGTTTAGAAATGCAACTCTGCAGCACCAAATTATCTCTCTCTCTATTTCTTCTGCATACGTTCAGGTGCTGGTTTCCTTTCACAGGTTGAACATGTTGCTTTTATAATCAGTGCTGGTCTTTTACAGGCCTTGCTTTTGAATGGCTAACGCTCCTCGCTTTGAATACACACTCATTTTACTGCTGCTTCATTCCTGTTATGTAGCACCTTTCAAATTATTTTCTGTTCAAAGAAAAGGGTAAACCAGACTGATATTTGTGCTCTGGTCAACTATGCAAATTTTAATCTGACGATTTACGTAATGGAAAGAAAGCTGGGCATAACTGAAGAGGGTTTTGATTACTTGTGTTATTCACCGTTTTGAAATTATACAATTTTCTGTCATTTTATCAAACAGGATGGAGTGAGAAATCAGTGAAGAGCATAAAACATCACAGAATTCCTCAAATTCATCACTATTCCATGATGATGTCACTTCCCATTTCCTGGAGGATGATGTCATCAGGCATTTGCTGGTTTGAGGGATTAACATACTGTAGTCGGGAAGTAATACTGAGGACACAATTAGTTACCAATTAAAGCAATATTCTGAAGAAATATGGTTTAATTGAAAAATGAAGAAAAAAACGGAAATATTTCTTAATAAATAGTACATTTGTCATGATAAAATTAGTACAGCACCCAAAAAATAACATGATAAAAAATAATACACAAGGTCAGAAATTCCAACAAAATGAAAAAAAAATACCTCATAGTGAATTCCTTTATTTTTACTTGATTAGTGTTATATTTATTTTCTTTTATTTACCTTTTAACATTTGGTATATGTGACCCTGGACCACAAAACCAGCTTTCTTATGAAAGCTGAATAAATAAGCTTTCCATTGATGTATGGTTTGTTAGGATAAAACAATATTTGGCTGAGATGCAACTATTTGAAAATCTGGAATCTGAGGGTGCAAAAAAATCTAAATATTGAGAAAATCGCCTTTAAAGTTGTCCAAATGAAGTTCTTAGCAATGCATATTACTAATCAAAAATTAAGTTTTGATATATTTAAAGGTACGGAATTTACTAAATATTTTCATGGAACATGATCTTTACTTTTGGGGAAGTCGTGGCCTAATGGTTAGAGAGTCGGACTCATAACCCAAAGGTTGTGGGTTCGGGTCTTGTACCGGCAGGGATTGTAGGTGGGGGGAGTGAATGTACAGCGCTCTCTCCCACCTTCAATACCACGACTGAGGTGCCCTTGAGCAAGGCACTGCTCCCCGGGCACCGCAGCATAAATGGCTGCCCACTGCTCCAGGTGTGTGTTCATGGTTTGTGTGTGTTCACTGCTGTGTGTGTGCACTTAGGATGGGTAAATGCAAAGCACTAATTCCGAGTATGGGTCACCCTACTTGGCCACATGTCACGTCATGTCACGTCACTTAATATCCTAATGATTTTTGGCATAAAAGAAAAATCGATAATTTTGACCTATACAATGTTTTTTTGGCTATTGCTACAAATATACCCCAGCGACTTTTTCTGGTTTTGTGCTCCAGGGTCACATATTTCATAACAGTTTGTATTGATTTATGTATGCGTGTATTTATTTTACATTCATTTGTTTCATTATGTTTATTTACTTTTTAACATTTGATATTTTATTTTGATATTTATTTTTACATACATTTAAAATGACATCTAGTCAAAAGATTCAAAAATCACCCCATGTTTACTGTGAAATTGTAGACAAAAGTTAATAAAAAAATAAACGAATAGATTTCCATCTTTAAAAAGTACGAGTTCAGTTTTTAAAAAAAATCATATTTGATATGCTCAGCAGTGCATGTTGCGTGTCCACACAGCAGGTCTACTGTACAGAATGTACGTGACTGTTGGTACTCAGTGTGTTGACGGTGTTTTAGTGGTGTGTGAACAGCAGCTCTTGTGTATAATGAATAAGCATCCCGTTCTGTAAAAGGACACTAATGTTCTGCTGTGTGCGTTTGTATACAGTATGATCACGAGAACCACACACGCACATGCAGGTGAGCACACAGCGTTGTGGACTGAATAAACTGTCTGTTGCTTTGTGCTTGTAATTGCTGGTCATTTGCCGATCATTTGCAAACCATTGGAATATAGCTATTGGTTTTGATTACATTTTTTACTAATGCATCACTAATGTGCTCATGTGACTTCATACAGCTTTCTTTCCTGCTTTACCATTGTAATTCAGTGCTGTTTGGCCATATACTATACTATAAATACCATGGTGTATGGATATGCTAATCATTCAGTACTTTGATTTATTTCAAAGCATAGCATGGTTTTACTAGTATTGGATGATTTAAAAATATAATGTAATTATATTTAATTATGCTTAATATAATTTTTCTTTCTTTCTTGTGATTTAAATGAAATCTTTTTTTGGATGATGGTGCAAAAACATCAGAATGACTGGCTCTAGACATCCTCATGATCTCATCTGTGTGTATCATCGCATTGTTGAGAAGGAGAAAATTGTGTGTGTGTGTGTGTGTGTGTGAAGCCACACCTCAGCAGGACAGCGACAATACTGCAGTGCACTGCATATGTGTGTGTGTGTGTGTGTGTTTACACTACTGCAGTATCGCTCAAAGCATCCTAGATCTGATGATGAGTATTTTAGTAGTTCAGTTTGAAGTGCAAACTTAACTTTCCGTACCACCTGTTATGTATTTGAGATGAATTTTGGTTTTGTAACTGAAATAAATATGCATAAATAAATATGTTTTTAATTCCATATACAATAAGACTGGTAAAGTTAGGAACTGCTTTTATAGCCTGACAGGTTTATTTGGTTTAACTGAGTTTGATATTATTGTTGTTTTTATGTGGACAATCAGACTTCTCTCTTCATGTTGTAAAAAATGTACCCTATTTCTACACTCTCAGAAAAAGATGGTGCAAGACCACCAGGACGGTATCTTTCCAAAGATACAAATGTGTACATTTGAGGTACTTATATGCACCCTTTAAGGTTAAATAAGACACAAAAGTGTACCTTTTGAAAAGTTACCACCCCAGTGACAGCTATTTTACCTTTTTTTTCTGAGAGTGTATTAAACACACTTTTCTGATTTCATCCAATCAGTTCCTGATGAAAAAAATGTAATAACATTTCTTTCAGAATAACCTGTTTCACACAACAAGTCTGATTATGGAAAATTAATTTTTATGTTAACTCTACTGATTCCTGAAACTTTACGCAAACCATCTTATAAATTCTATTTGGAAGTGTCAAGAAACATCAGCATATATTAAATTATAAATGACGCACGTTTAAAGGAACACTCCACTATTTTTGAAAATAGGCTCATTTACCAACTCCCCTAGAGTTAAACAGTTGAGTTTTACCATTTTCGAATCCATTCAGCCGATCTCCGGGTCTGGCGGTAGCACTTTTAGCTGTAGCTTAGCATAGATCATTGAATCTGATTAGACCGTTAGCATCTCGCTATACTCTCATTCCGGCGTAATATTCAAGAAACTTTGCTGCCGTACCATGGGTGCAGCAGGTGCAGTGATATTACGCAGCGCCTGAAAATAGTCCCCAGCACGCTCCCTGTGCAAGCAGGTGGTCACGTTGTTTATGTTGACGGAAGTTAGCCTATTTTCAGGCGCTGCGTAATATCACTGCACCTGCTGCACCCATGGTACGGCAGCAAAGTTCCTTGATTATTACACTGGAATGAGAGTATAGTTCCTAGCCATATCGGCCTAGAACATCGCAGCTTTTCATTTTCCGTCGGTCTTAGTACACGATGCAACTACAGAAGAGTCTAGTTTTAAATAGGAAAAATATAGAAACTCTTTGGTCATTTTTGAGCGAGATGCTAACGGTCTAATCAGATTCAATGATCTATGCTAAGCTACAGCTAAAAGTGCTACCGCCAGACCCGGAGATCAGCTGAATGGATTCGAAAACGGTAAAACTCAACTGTTTAACTCTAGGGGAGTTGGAAAATGAGCCTATTTTCAAAAATAGTGGAGTGTTCCTTTAAAGCTAATTCTTCCTGATTTATCAGTTGTTTCTCTTTTTTGAAGAGATTTTGATTGTGCTTTATTTGAGAATAATTCTGGCTGAATTGCTTTTTAAATCCTAAACAATCAGTAATTTGGCGGGTAAGATGTCAGGGTCACCGGGCTTAGATGGATGCTGTATAATTTGATTCAGTTCAGTACAATGAATTGAATTGAGCTGGCACATTCTGTCCATCACTGCTGAATGTACCTGCACAGAAATGGAGAATTGTGGTCTGTATTTGAATTGATCTCTTGAGCTTGGATTTGGAAATGGAACTGGCTCGATCCTCAAGTGACCAGGTGGCTCAGCTTGGCTCGTAAACACGTACATTAGCAATGTAAAGTTTCAGCATGAACGCAATTCGCCTCTTTCCATTCTGATAGAACATTCGAGCAAACACTCAAGCTGTGAGACAAGAATGGGCTGCATTTAAATCTTTAATATATTAATTTCATTATATTATTTTGTACATGTTATATTTAGGAATGCAGTTGATATTCATATAAATTCTCTTCAAAACAAGCACAAAGCGAAATCCAATGTCATTTGCTTCAAACTACATTAGTTTGTGTTTTTATTTGTCCATTGAGAAGTTCAAGCGAGCGACTCAGTTTAGAGGTTTAGTATTTCTGTGGATCACAGTCATATTTTTTCATCATTTTTATCTTATTTATTTACTTTTTAACCTGTGATGCATTTCACAATTCTATTTCTTATATCTATATATTTTTATATTTATTTACATTTTAACATTGTGTATTTCATAATACATTTATTCATTATTTATTTTTATTTTATTGACTTTTTAACATATGTGTTTCATAATATATTATTTTATATTTATTTACTTTTAACATTTGACATACGTTATATTGATTTAATTTGATTTACTTTTTAACATTTGATATATATATTTTTTTTATTTGTTTTATATTCATTTTTATGTTTTTATACTTTTTAACATTTGAAATGTTTAATAATTTTCTATTATTAGCATCACCCTTGTGCATTATTCACAGCTGTGTGATTGATTTTATGATTAATAGTTATAATTGTTCACATTGTCAGTGTTTTGATTTAACCAAAGTATTAGATATTATATTATTTTTAATAATATAGCACAGGATTAGGAAAATGTAATTTTATAAGTAACAGATATAATTGTTCAGAATGACTGTTTATTTAAGATTATTCATTTACCTGAAGTATTAAACTTTCATATTAATGTTAATAAATATGTGATGTGTGCTTTTATAGGGTTAGGAAAAATATA
>NW_015505611.1:123933-126433 GCF_001515645.1 Sinocyclocheilus grahami | reverse complement strand
TGTGCTGCTATGATTTTATACTTGTGACTGAGAGAAAACAATAGTTTTTGTTAAAGGGATGGTTCATCCAAAAATGAAATTTCTGTCATAGTTTTCTCAGCCTCTTCTTGTTCCAAAACTGTTTGAGTTTCTTTTTTCTGTTAAACACAAAAGAAGATATTTTGAAGAATGTTGATAACAGTTTAACCAAACAGTTGACGGTAGCCATTGATGTGCATGGTATTTTTCTTTCCATACTATGGAAGTCAATGGCTACCGTAAACTTGTTGGTTAACAACATTCTTCAAATATAGTATTTTGAGGAAAGAAAATATATTAGAAGAAAGAAAGAAGAAATATAACAGAAGAAACAAATTCATACAGGTTTGGAACAACTTGAGGTTGAGTAAATGATGACAGAAATTTCATTTTTGGATGAACTATCCATTTAATACAATGTACTATGATCTTTTGAATATGTACTATAACCATGTTTTTCTATGTTCATCACATTCTTTATGGACACATATGATGGGATGTGCCATGACAATACCATAGTTTTTGGGGAGATTTACTATAGTAAAAACGTCTTTGGAGGCATTTACCATATTTTTTTTAACTATGTAAAAACATTTTTTATGCATATTGGACTTGTTTTATAAAGTATTACATGCCCCACCCCGTGGGATTACACTTACAAAAAAGCACCACAAATTCCGTGGTAGTATCATTGTACTTTTTTGTAAGTGTACAGTAATCCTGTAGTGTTTTCTGGAACATGGTACCATGGTAATACTGTGATTTTTGGATGTATACAATAGGCATTTTGGGGTATTTGCCATATAGTAATCCCATGTCTTTAGGCATTTACCATGGTAATAACATGTTTTTAGGCATTTGATATGGTACCATGTACCGTATTGATATCACATTCAAATATCATGGTATTCCCTGTAGTACATATAAGTATGCAAAATACAATAACATACAGTATATATTAACTTGTTTTATTTATTTATTTTATTATATTTATCCCCAAAAGTAGATTTGGTCTCATTTAATTTACTTCTGGGGATAATTATAGTTATGTAAACGCATACAAACACATACATTGATACTACATTCTACTACTCTTCACTTATGGCATGCTCATTCTCTCACAGGTGGGAAAAAGAAGGTATTTAAAGCTCATTAGCTGTGTGTGTATGTGTACTGTATGTGTGTGTCTGCATATTTGTGTGTTTGTGCAGTTGGACTCAATCTGCTAAGTGGGAGGAAGATTTTAGAGGCGGTGTTGAGATTAATTTAGATAATTACACATGATCTTCTTCTATCTTTACCTTACGCTCTGCATGGGCGACGCAAACAAGAATGCAGAATGTCTTCCATCCGTTTAAAGCATATCTGTCGTCATATCATAACGATTTGTTCGCTGCATCTTTGATCGATGCAAATGACTGCAAATGCATTCAGAAGGACACGTGCCCTGTCAGATCACTTGGCAGGATTAAAAAGATTATTGTAATGAGCTGTTCTTTTGATAAAACACCACATTTGTTAAAAAAAATAAGGCTTGGAATTTATCGTTGAGCATAGTCAATTTTGGAGTTGAATCGGTACAAGCTGAGAATGAATTAAACCGTGGATTTAATTACGGGCCATTTTCATAAAGGCTGCAATTTATTTCAAGTGATGAATGGCGGAAAATATGAAATATATACATAATTTCTACATTCACTTACAAGAAATGAGGGGCTGAGTGCTCAATTTGGTCACCGACTTAATTCTGAAAGACATCTGGAGAAAAGCGCAGCTTCGTGTGAGATGAATTAAACAAATCCGTTTCTTCACAGTGTGGGGCTTTTGAGGCACAAAGTTTGACGGCTTTCACTGTGGCCCCATAAAGTATTTGGGCACTTAAAGGGATAGTTCACCCAAAAATGAAAAGTTGATGTTTATCTGCTTACCCCCAGGGTATCCAAGATGTAGGTGACTTTGTTTCTTCAGTAGAACACATATGATGATTTTTAACTCCAGCCGTTGCAGTCTATCAGTCTTATAATGCATGGCAATGGTAACAAAATCTATGAGAGTAAAAAAAACATGCACAGACAAATCCAAATTAAATCCTGCAGCTCCTGACGACACATTGATGTCCTAAGACACAAAACGATCGGTTTGTGCCAAAAACCGAACAGTATTTATATAATTTTTTACCTCTAATACACCACTATGTCCAACTGTCTTTGGGCGCACGCATGGCTTCCGGTGCGTGAGGTGTGTACGCGCTCTGGCGTAGTTTATGCAAGCGCCGGAAGTGATCTCTCGCGCGTATACGTCACTCATTGTTTACACAGTGCACAGTTATTGTAGGTACGATGGCTAATCAAAATGGTACTTACTTGCGCTTATCCGGATTGTTCAAACCGACTTAAAACTAAAAGATTACGTTCTCTCGCGCAAACTCATTCGGGAGTGGTGACTTTCCACGTATTCCCAACTTCTGAGCCTGCTCGCCTGA
>NW_015505611.1:117507-121800 GCF_001515645.1 Sinocyclocheilus grahami | reverse complement strand
TAATCAAAATGGTACTTACTTGCGCTTATCCGGATTGTTCAAACCGACTTAAAACTAAAAGATTATGTTCTCTCGCGCGAACTCATTCGGGAGTGGTGACTTTCCATGTATTCCCAACTTCTGAGCCTGCTCGCCTGGAGTTATGGTTGATTGCTCTTCGGCTGGACATCAACATACCCATTAACGTAAACTACGCCAGAGCGCGTACACACTTCACGCACTGGATGCCGTGCGTGTGCCCAAAGTGTGTCTTAGGACATCAATGTGTCGCCACGAGCCGCAGGGTTTAATTTTGATTTGTCTGTGCCTGTTTTTTTTACTCTCATAGATTTTGTTACCATTGCCATGCATTATACGACTGATAGACTGCAAGGGCTGGAGTTAAAAATCATCAAATGTGTTCTACTGAAGAAACAAAGTCACCTACATCTTGGATGCCCTGGGGGTAAGCAGATAAACATCAAATTTTCATTTTTGGATGAACTATCCCTTTAAGCTACATTTAGAAATGTATGAACGCCACTGCATTATATAACTAAATATTAAAGTGTAAGTGTTTTAAATGATTTGATACATGCATACTGTATACATACTTAATTTTATATATTATTATCTAATGACATTCAGACATTTTTAAGTGTGACTATTAAAATACTTGTTAAGGTTATTTTATAATAATGTTAAGTGAACGTTTGTAAAGGTTGTTTGAAAACATTCTTTATTTAATCAAGTTTGGTGATACTAGTAGCAAAGTGTTTGAATGGATGTTCTTGAACGCGTTTGGATGTCAATATAGGAGACTTCGCTGAATAAACTGCTTTTGTAGGGAAAAAAACATCTTATCATTAAACAAATCGACAGTCTGTGACTCCGTCAGCTAATCTTCAAAATGTCTGGCATAAAACATTCGTTTTGGATTGATGTATCTGTAGTGTTTACACCGGAATAATGTTGTTTGTAGTCACGGACAGTTTTGCGGCAGGTAGGATTCAGATTACGGCACTTCTCATTGATTTCTATGGGATCTGCAAACCGTGACTGATTGTTGTACAACTCTGATGGAAATTCAATGATGCCAAGGCTGTGAAGTGATTGGTTATCAAGTCACATGTGATCCAATTTAGTTTTCTTCAGTGGTAAAGCCATGGAACGTTGTATCTCCCAATACCATCTCCACAATTACTGAAGGGCTGGTTGGGTTGGTTGTTTGGCAACAATCATTAAAATTTTCCCAAAGTCTCCTTGGTGCCACTAGTGAAATAAGCCACATACCTGTACATAACTAGATGAAACATATTTGATTCGATGGTAAATGATGGTCCTTTAGTATTCCAACCCAATGAGATGACACTATCTCACAAACTTGGCTATGTTGAGCTAGTAATTAAATAATGAAGTGATTGAGAACTAATTGAGGTGTCTAGACAAGGGTCAGGTTGGTAGAAATAAAGCTAATGGGGGTTTGGGAGATACAGGGGCTTGTGTGCAGAGATGTGAAGTTCATGTTTAATATTACAGGATGTTAAATGTCATGTTTAGATATGGGGAACTACTGCATTGATAGCTTTAGGTTTATTTGCTTCTGTAGAGCACCAATAAGTTGTAAGAGCAACTTGTTTCCTTGTTTGGAGGTGGATTTAATAGTTCTGTATTTAATAAGTGTAATGCAATATTTAAATATTTCTGAAAGCTTTGCGGTTGAAGCTGCATACTATTGCTTAATCATGGTGACGTCATTTTCTGAAATGTCTGTTAGTTTTCCAAATGTAAGATTAAGTGATACAGATTTTTTGACCATGTAAAATTTTTGTTTGAAGGTAAATTTGCTCATAAACATGTTACTGGAATACCGAATGTTGTTCGAGTTCAACTCATGCTGACATGAGTTAAGAATGACAAATCAGACGGCTTTGCACAGATACTATGGTATAGTTCATATTAAAGTTACGGTCTGCATGTTGAAATGTCATTACATTTTCCATAATTAAGAAATCTGTTAAAAACAATTTGACCAAAAGCATTTACCAACTATATATGTGACCCTGGAGCACAAAACCTTGTCTTATGTCGCTGGGGTATATTTGTAGCAATAGCCAAAAAAACATTGTATGGGTCAAAATTATCGATTTTTCTTTTATGCCAAAAATCATCAGGATATTAAGTAAAGATCATGTTTCATGAAGAGATTTTGTAAATTTCCTACCTTAATTATATCAAAACTTAATTTTTTATTAGTAATATGCATTGCTAAGAACTTCATTTGGACAACTTTAAAGGCAATTTTCTCAATATTTTGATTTGTTTTGCACCCTCAGATTCCAGATTTTCAAATAGTTGTATCTCGGCCAAATATTGTCCAATCCTAACAAACAATACATCAATGGAAATCTTATTAATTCAGCTGGAGCGGCTCTAACTTTTCCTTAAGCTAGTGCACTTTCAGTCATGCTAATTACCGTTAATGAGTTATTTTACAAACAATAATAATGTCAACAGTGCAGCGAGTTTAATCATGCCTGTTTATTCATTTGCTGAAAGTGATAGTTCACCCAAAAATGAAAATGCTGTCATTAATTACTCACTCTAATGTCGTTCCAAACCCGTAAGACCTTCGTTCATCTTCGGAACACAAATTAATATATTTTGATGAAATCCAAGAGCTCTCTGTCCCTGCATAGACAGCAATGCAACTGAAATGGTCCCAGGCTCAGAAACGTAGTAAGGACATTGGTAAAACAGTCCATGCGACATCAATTTTACGAATATTTGAGAATACGTTTTGTGTGCAAAGAAAACTAAAATAATGACTTTATTCAACAGTTCTTCTCCTCCAAAGCCAAATCACGTATTCCGCCATTATCGAGATAATAAGAGTGTGTTCTGATTGTTGTATATTCATGGCTAGCATTAGCATTTCCCATTAGTTTCCCATCGCACCCTTTGCTGTGAACTCATAAAACATTCTGGACTAACATCAGAAAAGTACTTTTTATTAATAAAACACTGACATGAAGCAATTATTTCCCTTAAATATTGATTTCTGAATATGGTATAAAAATGTATTGGACACATGGATCTGGAGGTTGTTTTTACGAGTTGATCAGTGTGTGTCTTGTAGTCTGTAATGTGAAATGAGTGTGTGGACTCCATTATTATTCCAAGCAGCGTGAGAATTTAAAATTCTGTTTTAAAATTTTTATACGGTAGATGATTAAAATATGATGTATTAATGATTTTATTAGAGGGCACTGCTTTCGTTTTAAATTGATAAAGAGAAGCTGGTCACCTCTTCTCTCGCCTGTTCTCGTCGTATCTCCTCATCTCATCTGTTCTCCTTGTTTAATTCCTCCTTGCCTCGTCCTTCTCGTCTTTTCTCCCCACATCTAGTATCTTCTCATCTCTTCTTTCCCCATACTTCTCATTTAGTTTCTTCTCTTACACCACTCAACTCGATGAGAAAGTCCTGCAAGAAGCTAAAAGAGGACATATTGATCTATGAAGTTAATATCTCACCTCCTCTCCTTTCATCTCCACTCCTCCTCCTTAATTCTTCTCTTCCTGTGAGTCAGCATAACTAATATTTGGCTATGCTCCTCATCTTTTGTGCGTTCACTCTTTGTTTTGCCATCCAGTATGAGGTCTGGTTGTTTACTGACATCCTGATGTTTCCCTGTTGAGTAACAATAAAGTGGAGCAGGTTGTAACGTTTATTATTATTTATTAGCTCTAAAAAGGGGAATATTTATGACGAATTATAACTGGTTATGATTCATAATAAATATTTAGATTATATCTTCGAATTAACTGTAGCAGAATCAATATTACAATTATTTGATCTGTCCGTCCACCGAGCAGACAATATAATCATTTATCAATTCAAGGAATATTTATTTTCTGGCCACGGAACAATAAACTGTCCTTCTTTGTACAGTGCTAGCAGTAATTCTTAGCAAAATGTAGCGAGGGTTCAAACATTCATTGACTTGGAACTGTGAACAGTAAACAGAGACAATCCGTTGTGAATATAAGGGATTTAATAAAATGAAACTATATCTAACATATAACTAACTAAAACATATATACACAGAATGAAACAAAGTAAGGAAAAGATAGAGAATAGAAAAGAATGGCAGTATTTCACATCACTTAACCACAACCATGGAAAATCATCAAAGAATCCAAAAATCACCTTAAAAGGGACTGAAATTTAAACACGCATCTGAATAATTTGAAGCGGTTACTTGCATTGGTTTCGATTGCTGAAAAAGAGTCCGGATGCAGTAGATAACGGAG
>NW_015505611.1:115564-117420 GCF_001515645.1 Sinocyclocheilus grahami | reverse complement strand
CTTTTAAGCCATAAACAGTCCAACTATCATGCATGATCCTACGCAGACGCTACAAGGTGTTTGTGATGTCATTTCCTGTGTGTTTAATGGACAGTCTTATTGCAGGAACGCTCTCAGAAATCGTGAGTGGTGTACTTGCACTTCTGACACAGACTGTCTGGGGTAAAGTTAATATTTTTTATGACAGGTTATCTCTCTTAAGGCATATTGTGCACATGTGTACTTTTTCAGTAAGTCAATTCACCTATATTTATATAGTGCTTTATACAATAGAGTTTGTTTCAAAGCAAGAATAAACAGAAAAATAACAGGTTTAAAATGAGTCACTTTAACACCAATTCAATTTCAACTATAAGCAGCTCTTCAGAAGATAATAGTGTTATTCAGCTCAATTTAGCTCAATGTTAATGCAATTGAGTTCAATAACAGTGTTGATGTTGCAATATTTATGTCATTATCCAACTCAATTCAGTTAAAAAATGTTGTTCTCATCTGATATGTACTGTATTTTATACATGTACTGTATATAATATAATGTACTGTATTTTATACATGAAGAAGCCAACAAAGGATGCACCATAAATGCAGTCAATTCAACTCATGTGTGTATTTATTTATACATTTTCTCCATATTTATAAGTGTTCCAAACTGATTCATCACAACGGTACGATGCATTGTGGAAACAAACTAGCTAGTCACGACTGTTTCCGAACACAGCCGCATCGCATCTCCGTTGTTTGAACCACATTAGTTCAACAATATAGAACCATTGTTAATAATGTCACACACACGTGGTGGAGTAATAACTTCTGCTATTTAACTGATGAGAGACCTCTAATGCCGAGTTCACACTGCACTATTTTAGCCCCAATTTTCACTCGCCGACAGGTTGTGGGAAATCGCCAACAAATGCCCATAATCTGAGGCAAATCGGTGCTTGTTCACACGAGTGACAATCACGCAGTGTGAATTATCAAAGACACGATCTGACCGACGGCCGTGAAATATCTGGCATGCTAAATATCTGGACCTGTCGGCGATTCACAATCCTGCTGTGTGAAATGAGTTCTGACTGAAAAATACATTGACGATAACCTACAGCCAATGAGAAAGCAAGATACTCCAGGGATCCCTTTGTGCACATGCACTCTTCAAATACAGCGCTTATTGAGAATGCTCAAAAATACATAGATTATAATGCTTTTATATTCAGTGCCGTGAAAAGATTTTTGCCCCCTTCCTGTTTTTTTTTGTGTTTTTTTGCATATTTGTCACACTTAAAAGATTCAGATCATCAAAAAAATTGTAATATTACACACAGATAATGCAAGTAGATACAAAATGTAGTTTTTAAATGATAATTTCATTTGTTAAGGGAAAAAAGCTGTCCAAACCTACCTGGCCCTACATGAAAAATGAATTGCCCCCTCCTGTTAAATCATGAAAGCACTGTGATTAACCACATTATTTTAGAAAGCTGAGTTAAATTCGACTAGCCAAACCCAGGCCTGATTACTGCCAGACCTGTTGAATCAAGAAATCACTTAAATAGACCCTGTCTGACAAAGTGAAGCATGCTTAAAGAGCAACACATCATGCCACGATCTAAAGAAATTCAAGAACAGATGAGAAACAAAATAGTTGACATGTATCAGTCTGGAAAGGGTTATAAAGCCAATTCTAAGGCTTTGGGACTCCAGCAAACCACGGTCAGAGCCATTATCCACAAATGGAGAAAACCTGGAACAGTGGTGAACCTCTCCCAAAATTACTCCAAGAGCGCAACGACGACTCATCCAGGAGGTCATAAAAGAACCCAGAACAACATCTAAAGAACTGCAGGCCTCACTTGCCT
>NW_015505611.1:107214-115551 GCF_001515645.1 Sinocyclocheilus grahami | reverse complement strand
AAAGAACACAAAAGCTCGTCTCACATTTGCCAAAAAATATCTTGACTATCCCCAAGACTTTTGGGCAAGTATTCTGTGGACTGATGAAACAAAAGTTTTTGAAAACTTTTTGGAAGGTGTGTGTCCCGTTACATCTGGCGTAAAACCAACACAGCATTTCATAAAAAGAACATCATACCAACAGTCAAACATGGTGGTGGTAGTGTGATGATCTGGGGCTGCTTTGCAGCTTCAGGGCCTGGATGACTTGCCATAATTGATGGAACCATGAATTCTGCACTCTGTCAGAAAATCCTGAAGGAGAATGTCCGGCCATCAGTTTGTGAGCTCAAGCTCAAGCGCACTTGGGTTATGCAGCAGGACAATGATCCCAAACACACCAGCAAGTCCACCTCTGAATGGCTCAAGAAAAACTAAATTAAGGTTTTGGAGTGGCCAAATCAAAGTCCGGACTTAAATCTGATTGAGATGCTGTGGCATGACCTTAAACTGTCCATTCATGCTCAAAAACCCTCCAATGTGGCTGAATTAAAACAATTATGCAAAAAAGAGTGGTCCAAAACTCCTCCACAGTGACGTGAAAGACTCATTGCCAGCAAACGCTTGATTAAAGCTGTTGCTGCAAAGGGTGGCACAACCAGTAATTAGATTTAGGGGGCAATTACTTTTTCACGTAGTGCCAGGCAGGTTTGGACAGCTTTTTTCCCTTAATAAATGAAATCATTATTTTAAAACTGCATTTTGTATTTACTCGGCTTATCTTTGTGTAATATAAAAATTTGCTTGATGATCTGAATCTTTTATGTGTGACATATGCAAAAAAACAAAAAAAAAAACAGGAAGGGGGCAAAAACTTTTTCACAGCACTGTATTTAGACAGAATGAAAGATATAGACTCTACTGCATGTTAGCTTGTTTCATGTGCCCAAGAGTATAATTTATTTAAGCCCATATGTCTTACTAACAAGAAACTACGCCTCTAACCACAGGTTGAGAGTTGTAGTTCCAACCACATATGTTTGCGACGCTGTTTGCAAATGTTCGTTTGAACCATGGTTTTGGAAAACACTGAATCGTTAAACTATGTTACTAACGACGGAACTTGCGACCATAGTTGACTAACAATGCTTTTGGGAAACGTACCCCAGTTTGGTTGACTGAATCAACTGGTTGACTGAAAAGACTCACTGCTTTACTACAAACTCTCATGAAAACACCTCAGGATGTGAAGATATTTAGTTTAAGCAACTTACATTTTGCTCTGTTCATCAACGTATCAGATGACTTATACAAACAAGGCATACGGACTGCTTTTATGGTACTATAATGCCATAGTTTGTCTCACATTCACTTTCATTATATTGAAAAGATTAGCTAGGACCATTTTCAAAAATTCTCCAGAAGAAAGCAAATCATGTTGTTCGGAACGAAATGATGACCGAATAATTATTAATTGTGAACTGTTCATTTAAAAGCTACAATTCTACAAGATTGTAGAACACAGTCCTCTTAGATCTTAATAGGTGTGGTTTTGGTAGTCAGGATCACTCAGGAGATTGTTGATATTATATGCTTCTTCTCCAGTAAGACCTGGTGGACTGGCTAGCATTTGAGTAGCAGCGTCAGGAAAGCAAGGGCTGATGTTTCGTCTCTCCTGAGGATATTTCTGCCTTTCTCATGCTCTTATTTTCTCTGACTCGCTTGACATCTCAGGAACGGGTCTCAGTAACTTCATTCTCTCTTCCAGGAGCAATTCACAAAGGCAATACAACAGTTTAGAGGGCTTGTGTTTTCCTCAGAGAAAAGGCTAACAAGGATATGAAAGGAATTGCTTCGTCTTACTCTGAAGTGCAGCTTCTTTCACATGGTCAAAAGTCTCTCAAATAAGGGACGACTGAGATGTTAAGAGTGAGTTTTTAGATCATCACGTTATGAGCATCAGGATGACTTCATACAGTAACTTGACTGAGTGTGTGTTAATGCATGTACAGTAAAATAGAGAGCAAGTATGTGTGAGATGTGGGTTGTTTGGTAAGGATACAGTAATTGAGCTGTTTCTAACCTAATTGCTACAATCATTCATGCACAATTTTAGTTTAACGCTGACTAAACAGCTCCGTCTACAGTTTAGAGGGTGCAAGTGTGTGTATGCGTGTGTTTGTGCGTGTGGGAGTGTGTGTGACATCAGTGGTTAAATACTTTTTGGCAGGGCGGCCGTGTTTAAAATAGACTGCTTTTGCTGCTAGATGCAATAATGTGATAGCACAGCCCATCTGAAAGAGCGCTCGCCCCTCCATCTCTCATGCACGTTTTGCTAAATCCTCTTTATCGTTGGTGGAGTCTTATTTATTAATAAAGACATTGTTTTTATTTTATTCTAAAAATACAAGTGTCCTTTAGTGTGTGTGTGTTAAGTCTGTAGTAAGTACAGTATAATTAGCTTTATTTAAAAAGAACAAGTAAAAAAAATATATATATATATATATTTACTTGAATATGGTTAGTTTCTAGCATGCGTGTAATGTTATTTTAATTAATTTTTTTTCTCTCTTTTATTTATTTGTATTTTGTTTATATTAATTTTATATTATATATTATATTATATTAATATATATTGTATTAATATTTTTGTTTACTTACAAATGTGTCTCCTGAAGTTAGTTAAATATGACAAAACTGTTCTTTTGAGGGGTGTCTACATTTGGAAAAACAATTCATTAACTAATTAACTAACTAACTAACTAACTAACTAACTAACTAACTAACTAACCAACCATTCCTTCATTCATTCCAAATTTGTCCCTGAAATGAAATGACATAACTTCATAAAATAAATGAACCATTATTTATTTACAACATTACGGTTTATTTATAATACATAAATGTTTCCTTGTGTATGTGTGTGTGTTTTCTTGTAGCTATACTAATGGAATGTTCCCAAAAGTAAAAAATGCCACCCCCAAAAAATGCAAAAAGGAAAAAAAATAATCTTTGATCATTTTATTTGATATACACATATAGGTTTATTAGCTAGCCTGTACCTGCAGGACAAATTTGTCCGCTTAAATTACTGTGACTAAATATGATGCTTCCTGCTTTTGGGAATATTTAGGGATGCCATAATTTTGATTAATAAATAAATTCATGCTTTCTAAGGTCTTAGGGGAAAAGTTTAGTGTTAAAGTTTGAATATGGTATGATCTTGTCTCTTAAGGACAGTAGATACTAGTAGAGCATTATTTTTATTTTTGTATGCACTTACGTGTGTGTGCACATTTTATCTGACAGCAGCTTTCGCAGGAGATGTGTGGGTGTTTGTGTGTGTGTTAAAGGTGTAACGGGGTCATAAGTAGCTCCTGCCACGTCACAGTGTTTTTCTGTCACTCGAGCAGCATTGTGTGACTCACACACTGCCTTACACACACACAGAGTGAGCTGCAGGTACACATCTACACAGACTATAAATACACAGCGTTTGATGTGCATAACTGTGATATCTGCATGAGCTCTCTGCCATTTAACGAATGTCTGTGTTAAATTTGACAAGATATCAGTGTGTGATCATTAGGGCTGTGAGCCCTCGTCCGCTCAGCTCATCTTCCTCACAGCAGTCATTTTAGAACCAGATGTTTTAAAATTCATTTGTTATGTATTAATGCCAGTAACGACACATTGTGCTTGCAGTTTAATGGCTGTTTTTTGATTGTTTTTGATTATCATCTATATCGCAGTTACGCAGTTGACATTCATAATAAAATTCTTCATAATAGTCTTAAAAAACAACATGGAAAAAGAATTGTAATAAGATCGTGATTCTGCCTGGGGGAAAAAGCAACATACAGTATATTGGCTGTTTTGGAATTCTGTAATGTTTCAGGGCTTTAAAGTGTGAAGACTTCATAGTTTTAGTGTATGTATGTATTTACTGTTCACACACTACCACTCGAAAGTTTTTAAAGAAGGCTTCCCTCACAAAGACTGCATTTATTTGATCAAAAAATACAATAAAAAAAAAAGAATTCAAATTCATGGTTTTTTGGGAATATGTACAATTTCTTATAGTAACAATACAGTAAAAAGTGTAATTATTTCAGATATATTATTATAATATCAAAAGTGTTTTTTGATTTTAATATATTACAAAATTTAATTTATTCTTGTGATACAAAGCTGAATTTCCAGCATCATTACTCCAGTCATCAGTAACATTTATTATTATGAATGTTAAAAACATTTTGTAGGATTCTTTGATGAATAGAAAGTGAAAAGAACAGCATTGAAATGGAAACATTTATAACATGAAACATTTGCAACATTATAAAAGCCGTTACTGTAACGTTTGATCAGTTTAATGAGTCCATGCTAAACAAAAGTAATAATTTCTTATATAAGACCATCAGGGACAGAAGAAACCAAGAAGAATAGTCATGCTAGAATAGATAAGGGCCTTCTCCAAACTGTTCCCACAAATTTGGATGCATAGCATTGTCCAAAATATCTTGGTGTGCTGAAGCTTTAAGATTTATCTTCACTGGAAGTAAGGGGCCTAGTCCAACACCTGAAAATAAGCGCAATACCATTATCCCTCCTCCACCAAACTTTACAGTTAGCACAATACAGTCAGGCATGTAACGTTCATTTTGGCATCTACCAAACCTATACTCACCCAACAGGCTGCAAAACAGAAGCGATGTGTCATTTCACAATACAGGTTTCCACTGCTCCAGAGTCCACTAGTGGCATTCTTTACACCACTCCATCTGACGCTTGGCATTACACTTGGTGATATAAGGCTTGCATGCAGTATTTGTACTAATATTAATGCCAGAGGAAGTTTGGAACTCTTTGGAAAGCAGCAGAGCATTGGCAAAATAAATGCATACATATATAGTGTGAATTCAGGTAAACTGGGATGCATGAAGATTTATGAAATGAAGGAACGCCCTTTTTTTTTAATTTAAATGACAATATGGGATGTGGGATCTGCGTTCTTTATGTTTTAAGTGTGACGATGTCTCAGCAGACTTGACCTTACCGTCCCCGTCAGATCTTATTCCCCCGCTGTACATCCCCACAGGAGAAAGCGGGCTGAGCAGAGCCGGAGCATGTAATTGCTCCTTAAGCAGAATCTCCTTCATGGCTTGATGGATCTCGTTTTCCTCCAGCATAGCTCAGCTCCATTTCTGTGAGTCCTGATGGCCTGTGCATCCTTTCATGGCCCGTAACCATGGATATAAGCTGCCCGGAGGAAGAGCGGCACTTGTAGCAATCAGCAGGGATGCAGGAATTGGGGCTGATACAGATGGCTTTTGTGTGTCTGTACGGCGAGATGATGTAATGGCAGATGACAGCTGAGCAATTTCACTGATGTGTGTAAATAACCTTTGTACATTCTGAGTGGGAAAGATTATGTATCTGTGTGCGTGTGAGAGGGCTGAGCACTCGATGATCTTGACTTGCTCTAGAACCATTTTTAGTCCACCTTCTTTAAAATAAGACAATTTATTCTCAGACAGACCATTTCATCCCATGCTTACAGCAATTTCGTCAAGTAGGACATGTTCCTAGGTCAAACGCCTTGTTGGTCCTGAAATTTCATTCCAGTTGTATCCTTATCAACCTTATATTTTTCCTCTGTTTTTTTGTGGTTAGGATAATGGCTGTTTCCAAAACCTGACAAATTCTGCATGTCTCTAGGAAATTGGTGGAAAAAATTAAAATAGCATCTGATGCAGTAAATGCAAATTTTTTTTATTCCATTTCTATAAGGAAATAAGTTTTAGTAGACATTAAAGAGATAATTTCATAATTTATGCTGATGAAACCTGTAGGATTCTTTATTGGAGATAATTTGAAGAATATCTTTGTCCCTACAGATGACAGTGGGATCCAAAGTTACACTGCACTCACTTCCAATCACACTGGAGTGTTTTGGAGGGTCTTGCAGCGCACTGAGTAACACAGCATGGCCTGGCGTTCTCATCTCCTCCAGCGCTTGATGATTTACCCTCTGGCCTCATTCAGATTAGCACACACTGAATACAGTCTGACAGCACAGTACTGTTATTTCTAGACATCCTATTTCATTAGCCTCTCTCTCTCTCTCTCTCTCTCTCTCTCTCTGTGTGTGTGTGTGTGTGTGTGTCTCTATCACTCATTCTAGAAGCTCAATAAAAGTTTAGTGTCATTTTGTCAGCGGCACTTACATGGCCACCAAACCTTTGATCATTTACAGGCTAAAGCTCACTTGTATGTGTGACTTATAAAAGATCTGCCATTTTAAAACCACACATAGGTTGTTTACTATATATACCACCAGTTAAAAGTTTATAATAATAAAAGGGTTTTAAATGTTTTTTAAAAGAAAGTGCTCACCAAGGCTATATTTATTTGATCAAAAGGGCTGTAAAACAGTAATATTGTGATATATAGTACAATTTAAAATACATGTAACTGTTTTTAAAAAAATATATAATTTATTCCTGTGATGCAAAGCTGAATTTTCAACATCATTATGATTTCTAACATCACATGACTGTTAGAAATCATTCTAATATGCTGATTTGATGCTCAGCTAATACAAATGATTACTGGTGCTCAATATAACATTTCTTATTATTAGTGATTTGAGGTTCAATAGAATCAAGACCATCTGTAGTATCACATGATCCCATATTAACTTACTTGATTGGTGACCGAGACATAGAACCGATTCTGAAATATTGTTCATACAGTATATTTCTTTCCTTAAAATTAAACTTTAAGCATTAACTACAAATCATGAGAATGAATCATTGTATTATTGTAATCTCCTTGCAACCACCCTAATTAGAATACTTTAAGAATAGGCTCAAGCCTACTTTTCTAGAGAGTGTTACTGATATTCTCTGTTGTTGTAAGTGAGCATATGTTCTGTTCTGTTTAGTTCTCAGAACTGGAATCTCAGAGGACATTCTGAAACGTCTCTTGGGAGATGAAATGTCCGTTCCTCTTCAAGCCAAATCCTAATACTAATAGTCTTGAGGAAAGCAAACTAATAATAAATAAGGTTCCTTTAGCAGCCCTAATGACTGACCTTTGAGCTATCGACATCTGGTGTCAATACCATCTCAACTGCAAACCACTGCTGGAATAACAGTGGCTGGAAAAGGTCAACTGTGTGTGTGTTTCCTCACACTAAATTTAATGAGTTGTTTCCTTTGTCATCGTCTTTTGTTCTTGTTCTGTGGCTAATTATTGCTATTATTTTAGTTTTTAGCATTTCACATTATAGTGTTACAATAATCCTCCTTGATAGCAATACGATTAAATGGAGAGCAAATGGAGATTTATTCACTTTCTTTAGCTAAGAAATACATGTCTTCTTCTTCTCAAATCTTTCCCTTGAGTGATTCCAGTCTTTTCAGTAATGTCACATGCTTTTCCTCAGAGCAGATCTCAACAATGTTTCAATCTCTGCTCAGATTTGTCTGCAGTGAAAAATCTGAGATTTCAATTTGAACCAATAATTGTATAGTAAGTACTCTTGCTGCGTTAACAATTGGCGAATGTTTGTCTTATTTTGTCCTATTGTGTTATTTTTGTTTCTCATTAAAAAAATAAGGCTGGCTAATTTGATTGTCATTTCAATCAAGTTAAAATGTAAGTGAAGTGACATGTGGCCAAGTATGGTGACCCATACTAGGAATTAGTGCTCTGCATTTATCCCATCCAAAGTGCACACACACAGCAGTGAACACACACACACACCGTGAACACACACCTGGAGCAGTGGGCAGCCATTTGTTGCTGCGGCGCCCGGGAGCAGTTGGGGGTTCGGTGCCTTGCTCAAGGGCGCCTCAGTCGTGGTATTGAAGGTGGGAGAGAGCGCTGTACATTCCCTCCCCCCCCCTACAATCCCTGCCGGTACGCGACTCAAACCCGCAACCTTTGGGTTACGAGTCCGACTCTCTAACCATTAGGCCACGACTTAATTTTCAACTTTTCGTACTAGAGTTCTTGTACTAGGGTAATGATTCTCAACCTTTTTGACTTCAAGGTCCCCATTGTCTGCAACAATATTCAAAGAGCCCTGAATAGGTTTACTATTGTACATCTGCTATAATGACAAAGTGTTTTAATTTTGTTTCCCATAGATTAAAATAAGTAGCTATAATCAATTAAATTAATATTACATTTCAATATTCTAGACATTTCAAGAGGTGATTGTTTTATAGGGACCCCACTCTCTTTAACCAGTACATTTTCCAATTGTTTTAAAGGATAAAGATTAATATATATATATATATATATATATATATATATATATATATATATATATATATATATATATATATA
>NW_015505611.1:103684-107031 GCF_001515645.1 Sinocyclocheilus grahami | reverse complement strand
TATATATATATATATATATATGGTGAAACTAGAAAAATGTAAATCTTTTTTTTTACTTGCAATTTCTACATAAGAACATGGTGAAACTAGAAAAAATTTAATATTTTTCCAGTTCTAGAACATTAACTATACGCACTTTTAAAATTAGCCAGGTTTTCCAAGTCCCTGGTTCTTTAAAGAAAATTGAAGACGAGCTATCTTAGGGGCTGTTTACACGACAACATTTTCAGCCCAGAACGGGAAACTTTTTATGCGTTTTGCCTGTTCGTTTACACAACAACGGCGTTTTGGGGACTGAAAACGCATATTTTTGAAAACGGGTTTCAAAGTGCACGTTTTTGAAAATGCCACCGTTATCGTTTCTGTGTAAACACCTAATACGAGAATCTTTGAAAATGAGGACATCATGCGCGTGTGTAGTACGTGTTAGGTATGTAGACATGCGTAGTACGTGTCGATTTTAAAGGCAAGTGTGAACAAACATACACAACAATGGTGCAGTACATGGTACTGTTGTTGCTGCTCAAGAGTTTGCTAATGCTTCTGCAGCAAAGTGTGGATTTACTTCACCAATATTACAACCAACAGCGGAGACGCATCATATACATCATATTCATAGGTTTCATGTGACGTCACACAGTGGTGCGGCCGCCATTTGTAGGACCAAATTGCAATTCCATCAATCTGCTGTGTTGTGCTCTGGGCTGTGATAACAGCAAATCACAATGGATTATTTACCAAGAGATATGGATGTATGGGATTCTTTTGATTAAATATTTCTCGTAAGCATAGATGAGTTTTTATATTTGAGTATTTTAGTTAGCAAGTTCATAATGAAACTTGCAAAAGGTTAAATTTGCGTGCGATACTGATGATTTGCCAGAAAACTTTCATTATGCTCCACCTAAAGCTAATAAATCAACGAGATGTTTTTGATCTTTGATCTAAGTACAGTTATGTAAGTCTAGAATGTTTACGTTGCATTAAACTTTGACGAACAACACTCCGATCCTCAAACAAACAGATGAAGAAGAGGAGGAGGATGACGGTCCAGCGCATACAAGGAGAAAGGTTTGTAGTTATAGTTTCCACATTCTTATTAATTGTCTTTTAAAATAGAATTTATTCCTGTGATGCAAAGCTGAATTTTCAACATCATTACGATTTCTAACATCACATGACCATTAGAAATCATTCTAATATGCTGATTTGCTGCTCAGCTAATACAAATGATTATTGATGCTCAATATAAAATTTCTTATTATTAGTGATTTGAGGTTCAATAGAATCAAGACCTTCTGTAGTATCACATGATCCCATATTAACTTACTTGATTCTTATTTTTATGAATATAACTGAATGTAATTACTTCAAGGATGTTAGTGTGAAGAGGATTTGTTTGTACTATTCATTTTATAATTCTATAGAAGAAAGTTATTTTCAAATAATCTGTTAACTAAATAGCCTATATAAGCTAGTTGCAGTGATTTTTTTACAATGACAATGTACTGCAATCAAATTTAAATGCATCAATATATCTGAGATCATTTGCAGTAGCTGTGTCCTGCTTTTACAGTTGCTAAATGTAAGCAGACTTATATGTACAGGTGCTCACCACTGCCAAAACACATATAACTGACTACAACAAAACACAGAATCACAGCTTTGTTGCTACTTTAGTTGCTTCTTCACTTAGCATACAGGAGTAACTGAATATTTCTCTTAAATGTGCCACAAATGTCTTTTAACAATGTTTTGTAGTAACCGAGAGAAGTGTCATCGCAGAAGAAATGGCAGAAGTTCCTCAGACAGCTGTGAACACCGAGCAGTGCTTGGAGTCAGACAGTAGACTTCATCTTTATTACACTACAGTTCGAGTCGATGAGAAAGTAAGTTTAAGTACATGCCTGCACTGACCATGATTATACTATGTAATATAATGTTTTCTACAACAATTGGGGGGAATCTTAACTGAGGAGACAATGACCAACAGGAAGCTATGGATCTGTTGAATGTGTATTTTCAAGCATTTTATTGTGGCATTCACTGTTATTTTTCTGCACAGTGATAACTAGTGAAAAGTGTGTCCTACCAAATTACTTAAAAGTACAGTTAACCCAGAATTCTGTCATCATTTACATTATTACCCCCCTCATTTTTTTTTTTCAAACCCCTGACTTTTGTTTTTCTGAGGAAGAAAGAAGATACTTTGAAGAATGCTGGTAATCAAAACCAACAGGTTTGTCACGTGTAGACTACATAAACGGAGTCAATTATTTTCATTTTTGGGTAAACTATCTCTTTAATTAGGATGATACACACTTTAAATTTTAATCATACTGGACACAGCCACTTAATGTGCTAGAATTAAATGGGTAAATAGTAAAAAGTAAATAGTCTTTCAAACAACATGTGCTTTGATACAATATATTTACTGTCATTCAGTTTGGTGCATTCAGTTAGACCTTTTATAGATACTTGTGCATTATTTGCTCTTTACAGGTGCAGAAATGAAAGCTCCCAAGCAAAGTACTCAGTGGACTAAGATGTGGAAAGACATGCTGCACAATGAGCAACAACCAAGAACAGTATTCACTGATTACCTTTAAAAATTATTCATAGTTAGGTAATAATTATTAAAATTATTTTACTAAGTACAAAATGTTTAATTCAAAAACATTGCCATTTACCAATGTGTTTTTCAAAACACCTTTTAAATTTGTAATGTTTTAACCTTTATTTATTAAATGTTACAGTCCAAGTGTACATATAAATGCCTCATTCATTCAAGTAAATGCATGGGTAATTTTGCAAAATGTGTTAAATATTTTATTTACACTTATTGTATAACTGCTGTTTTTTGCTGTAATTGCATGGTTTTGTAGATAAATTGGTTTGTAAGTAAAATTTCCTTATACCAGCTTGGTCAAGCTAGTTATTTACTGGACTTTAAAATTGCTTTCATAATAGTGAGATGTTTATAGATTTGTTAAGTCATGTTATTTATGTATTATAATCTATATAATTAAAGGGGTCATATGATGTGATTTCAAGTTTTCCTTTCTCTTTGGAGTGTTACAAGCTGATTGTGCATAGATAAGATCCCTGAAGTTGCAAAGACTAAAGTCTCAAAACCAAAGAGATATTCTTTATCAAAGTTAAGACTCTGCCACGCCCCCCTAAAACGGCTCGTTCTAACACGCCCCCACATATCTACCTCACTATGTGGAAATATTTGCATAATGCCGCCCAAATGTGCACGCAACGAAAGAAGTGGTTTCAGTAACCTCAGTTAGTGTTGAAGCAGCACGTCAGGGAGACGCTGTGTGTTTCTAGGCGAAAGCAAA
>NW_015505611.1:99926-103526 GCF_001515645.1 Sinocyclocheilus grahami | reverse complement strand
CATTACATTTCCGACGAGTGCTTGCGGTGTTCGGCCAATCACAATGCACTGGGTCAGCTGGCCAATCAGAGCAGACTGCGCTTGTCGGAAGGAGGGACTTTGAAGAAAACGAAGCGTTTTGAGAGAGGCGGGGCATAGAGGACCTACAATAATCTACAGTATTTGAAAAATAATGTGTTTTTTGAACATTAAAGCATGTCAACATCTGACATCTGTTACACCAAATACACAAAATAATGATCTTTAAAAAAGCATCATATGACCCCTTTAAAATGAAAGTAAACGTGTTGTTTAGGTAACGTTATTAATTTTAAATGAAATAATAATGAACAGTACAGAGTAGATATAGAAATGCAACTGTGCTAAGTCTGGCGTGCTGCGTAACGGGCCGAGTCCCGTGAGTGTCAGCAAGTTACGGCTGTCGCATCTGGTCCGGTTGATTCGGCCCAGAATCTGAAAGTGAGTACGCAAGCATCCAGGCCGGGTGCTGCAGATGGATCCGGGCCGATGGACAAGTCTCTAGCCGGTGAAAATTTAACTGAAAATGACCCGAGTGTATGGAGAGGGATTGTGTATGAGGTAGATGTAAACAGCCTATCAGAAAACATCAAGTTGGTAAGTTTTCACTAGACTTTAGTGGAGTCAGCAGTTCGCTTGACAGTAAATAAGGATCTAATCCTAAAGTATCTATTTTTTTGTTTTCCGTTGTTGGTGAAGTGTTATTTTGGTTTCCGATTACCAAGGAGTGGCTACGCAAGGTCCTAAAGATGGCGGCCGCAACAAAAAAGTCACGTGACTGAAACCCATGAATAATCATCACTTCCCTACAGGTACTGTTTACTAACAAGGTGACAGCGCCAACTACTGGCCTGGCATACGTAATACAGCGTTTTTGTCCATTTTCGCAGATATGTGTAAATGTGAATCGTTTTGAAAACGTTGTCGTGTATACGTGAAACTTTTTAAGAACGCAAGGGAAAAACTTTTCCGTTTTTGACTACATCGTTGTCATGTAAACATAGCCTTAATTTTTAGCTGTTTTCTTGAAGCCAAGTTTTCCAGTCCTCCCTGCGAACCACTGCACTAGAGCATCAGAGCAGCACCCTCACAGTATTGTGTGTTGTGGTTCGGTGTGTCTTGTGTGTGGTTGTAGGGATCCATAATGGTGATCCACCCTCCTCTTGCTGACTTTCTGTCAGAGTAAAGCGCTCTTGTGTGCCACACGCTGACCTTTGGGTAATGAGTCATTGTGCTGTGTGTACTCTGTAATCTAGTGCTTCTAGCATCTCCACTACTGTCTGTGTGCTGTGCGATCTGCACTTAGCTTCTGCTGGCTGTCGCTCCATCTGTTTATCTGGAAAGAGTGAGTCAAATATTAAACCACTCGGGGCCAGATTTTTATCTGAACGATGGATATTCACCAATATCAATGACTTTGTGTTTTAAACAGTGCTTTTGAAAACTGACTGCTAACTTTTAATTGCTTTTGAAGGCTTTTACAATGCACAAACACTATAAGACTGACAGCAGTGTGTGGGACATCAGATATGATTCTCTAAAAGGCACAGCAGGTGCGTACAAACAGCGGGAATCTGATGAGAAATTAGACGCTTCAGTCCTCTGAGAGACTACATCTAAAAGGGTGACTGAGTTCATTAAATCACATGGCAGGATGACATTTGTGTGTGTGTGTGTGTACGTGTGAGAAAGCGAGTGTGTGTTTATGCGCAAATTCGTTCATGCGTGTGCGAGAGTGTGTTTGTGTCCAGATGCTTATGGACAAAATGGTGGACCTGGTATAGATGCCAGACTTCAGATTTCTGATATTTTATTGCTCAGAAGTTGCTCTTTTTATTGTTTTAAGGCCACTGTTTTTAAGGCCACCAAAGTAGTATTACAGCAATATATATATCTGGCAACACTGACAAATTGAAGCTGGTTCACTATGATTTCTTGCACCGTGCATGCAAAAGAGAGAGACAACAATGATACGCATTTAAATACATCATTAACAACTAGGTGTTCAGTTCAGTTCTGTTCACACTGCATAGAATTTTTGTAAATGTGCTTGTAACTGCCTGCATTTTTTCGGTAGTCAAATGCATTTGCCATTCCCATAAATTACTGAACTGTGTGTAAAGAACAGGATTAAGCACTAAAAGATTAATTAACAGTGTGTACATGGCCATTGGAATCTCTTCTGAAATTCTAGAGAAGACACATGTGCGTTTTAAAAATATATATTATTACTACTAGTTATTTATTGCAAAATCAAGATAAGTTAAATTACATTTTAGAAGACAGCAATAGTTATTATTAATGTACAGTATTATTTATATACTATTACACTGTTTATTAATATTTTCTATATTTTAGTTCAAATGTTGTAATTTTGTTATATGCTTTGTCATTTAAATATTTCTATTTAGCTTCATTTGAATTTTTATTTTAGTAATTTTACTTTTTTCAGTTAGATGCCAAGGAAACCATTTAACTTTTCATTTAACTTTTTTCATCAAATGTTTATATTGTATTTTATTTCAGCTTTTTAATTAATTGTATTAATTTGATAATTGTATAAATTTTTTTTGTTAAAAGCGATAACACTCTGTTTACCCATTTTATTGTTATCAATACTATGTTATTTTTGTGTCTTGTTGACTATTTTTTATTGTTTTAAGGCCACTGTTTTTAAGGCCACCAAAGTAGTATTACAGCAATATATATATCTGGCAACACTGACAAATTGAAGCTGGTTCACTATGATTTCTTGCACCGTGCATGCAAAAGAGAGAGACAACAATGATACGCATTTAAATACATCATTAACAACTAGGTGTTCAGTTCAGTTCTGTTCACACTGCATAGAATTTTTGTAAATGTGCTTGTAACTGCCTGCATTTTTTCGGTAGTCAAATGCATTTGCCATTCCCATAAATTACTGAACTGTGTGTAAAGAACAGGATTAAGCACTAAAAGATTAATTAACAGTGTGTACATGGCCATTGGAATCTCTTCTGAAATTCTAGAGAAGACACATGTGCGTTTTAAAAATATATATTATTACTACTAGTTATTTATTGCAAAATCAAGATAAGTTAAATTACATTTTAGAAGACAGCAATAGTTATTATTAATGTACAGTATTATTTATATACTATTACACTGTTTATTAATATTTTCTATATTTTAGTTCAAATGTTGTAATTTTGTTATATGCTTTGTCATTTAAATATTTCTATTTAGCTTCATTTGAATTTTTATTTTAGTAATTTTACTTTTTTCAGTTAGATGCCAAGGAAACCATTTAACTTTTCATTTAACTTTTTTCATCAAATGTTTATATTGTATTTTATTTCAGCTTTTTAATTAATTGTATTAATTTGATAATTGTATTAATTACCCATTTTATTGTTATCAATACTATGTTATTTTTGTGTCTTGTTGACTATAGTTAGTTACCATGGTCAATTTTTGGAAGGGTTTTCTGTCACCCTTTAAATCACACACACACACACACACACACACACACACACACACACACACACACACACACACACACATGTATATGTGAGAAAAGAGGGGACACCCCAGAGGCGT
>NW_015505611.1:3507-98761 GCF_001515645.1 Sinocyclocheilus grahami | reverse complement strand
ACACACACACACACACACACACACACACACACACACACACACACACACACACACACACACACACACACACACACACACACACACACACCCACACCTGTGACTGTGCAACTGGCCTGTGTTCTGTTGAACAAAGTGTTCTGTTGCTGCAGTGATGGAATAATGAGATTATCATATCAGAATAAACATGATGTTGTCTCACCAGAGCTGACGGAAAAGCGATTATCGGTATCATCAAAATGATGCCTGCTTCAAGGAATAAAAAACTGAGACTGTGACAAATCCATGCTGTCTAGTAAGTAATGAAATACATATGTTAACTGCAGAACCAAAATTACCTTACCTGTGTGATACCTCTAAAAACAAATGCACATTGTTTGCTTTTCACCTAATACAGCTAGTTTTTGTTATTACCGTATCGTAGTAAACCATATCATGGTTAGGCCTTAACCTTCCATCATTACAGCAACACGAAGATTTAAATAATGATCTAATTGGTTAACCTGTGCATTCACTCGGTATGCATAACAGACTCAGCGGTTGTTGTTGTGAAAATTATGTGTCGTAATATTGCATCAATGAATCAAATATGCAAATAATGACTCATTTAAAGTAATAACTGCACGTGTTATAAAAGTGTCAAAGCTCAATATTAATTAGCACTTGCATAATGTGAAATAGAAGGCGACGAAGCACAGATGCTCATCTAAAACGTGTGACACACACTTATGAAGGTGATTTTTAGTGCCCTACACACCTTGAAAGAGTTGGTAAAACTTTAGAAAAACCTAGAAACACGCAATGGCGCATGCTGTAGTGTTGGTGTTCATAAATTCGTCCCTCTGCATGTTGTTTTAAAATACAAATGACTCCCGGATGCTTCAAAGCGGTTTATTTTGAATCTGAATAATTTTGACAGTTTTCCATGCGTTTCTCCCATTGGCTCAGGCTATGTCGTAACGAGAGAGACCACACGCACATGCTGTATGACTAAGCTCATCAACAGCCAGGACTGGAACGAAAACCCAACTATGTAAAAGATCAACCCACTACCACAGATAGCGATAAAAATGCTTTTAAATTCTCACGGTATCAAAGCTCTGCAAGGCTCTGCATTGACAGTAAATAAACCACCTACGTGCATCAGCTCAAATCTCCTCGCATCCCACTCAAGAGCTCTCGCTAAAGCAAGCGTTCATCCTCAGAAAGAGGAGGAGGAACGCCACCGAGGTGAACAGGGAATCTCGCGAATTGAATACTATGTGTTTGTCGCTTGCTGAATCAATATTACCACGAACGGTTCAAAATCACTACGCTGTAGTTTATGTACTGACTTCAGGGGCTTGCGTAGTGTTCCGTAACCAGACTTTTGACTTTGCCAAAGGTCTGGTTCCCACTGCATCTTGTTTTGGATGAAGACTGCCTTGACTGATATGTAAAGTGACATTTTGTTTCATTTATGTGCGCTAGTCATTCAGAAGAGCTCAACATGCTAGCAGGTCATTGTTTACCTTATGCAGATGACTCACGGCATGCAGCTTCAGCCGTCTTTGCTGTTTTTGACTGTGTTGACAGTGAGCATTTGGTAGTGTTGGGTCGTTTTTGAACGATTCGTTCATTTTGAGTAGTGTGATCAACGTTTGTGTAAGTAGTAGACGTGTTAGGGAAGTAACACGTAACATTCTAATTATATTTAGCTAAAATGAACGAAATGACTCGAAAAAAGATTCGTTCATTTTGCTGAACGAGACTCAAAGGTCCGAGTCTGTAAAACGATCCGAACTTCCCATCACTAACATGTGGGAGGAGAGTGTGTCCGCAATGCTCAGATGATGCAGGTGAGACACGAAAGCTTGTATATCTCTATTGCCAGCTTGTGTTGTCATGAATAGTGATGTGGCATTGCTTACGGTTTCCACTAAAAGTTTTGTGTAATTAGGCTTTTTTAGGTCTCTTAATACGTTTTTACATTAAAAAAAAAAAAGCAAAACTGTTTTAACATTGATAATAATAAGAAATAATAATATTTTTCTTGAGCTGCAAAACAGCATATTAGAAATAATTTCTGAAGGATCATGTGACACTGAAGACTGGAGTAATGATGCTGAAAATTCAGCTTTGCATCACAAGAATAAAATACATTTTACTATATATTCTAATAGAAAACAGTTATTTTTTCAAACTGTAATAACATTACTGTTTTTATTGTATTTTTGAAAGGCATTGCATGTTTGGGTGGGACTTGATTATTTCAAGGTGATTTGAACCCTTTTTGGTGTTATTTAGCACTAGCATTCTTACAGGGTGCAAAATGCTTTAGGTTTGCTTTATTTTTACTTCTATGTAATTCCAAATATATTTGTCTATTACAGGATATTATACAAAACTAATGTCACATAACTATGCTGGAAGAGTTTGTGGAAAGGTGAATTTCTCCTGTTTTCACCATTAATAAGAAAAGCACAACTGAAGTCATGTTACACAAATACACAAATACAAAAAGAAAAAATACAAATACAATTACACACACACAAAAAAAAACTTTACAATATAATATGCATTAGTTTATATTTGATATAGTAATGAATAAAACAGATTAGATGCTATATACACTAAGTGCAAATAGCAATGGATTGTGAATGAATGATGCATTTATATTTCATTCATTAATTAATTCATTCAGTGGATTGTATTTACACTAAGTGAAAATAGCAGTATTTTCTTAGCGATATGCTATTTACACTAAGTGTATAATAAGGTATGTATAAGGTTATACATTTAACGTTTCTCTATTCAGTTCTTTTCAAAAAAATAAAGGACTGAGGTTTCCAAATTATGCTGTTAAAAATGCAGAGTTATTGAATTATCGACAGCTCCACAATATGTTCCATCTTTAAAATGCAACTGTATTGAATGTAATTTTGTCTTCAGAGATGTCATATATGCTGCCAATTCTATCCAAGTGCGCTTTGACCTTTCAATCTATTGACCCCAGCAATATTTTTCTTCAGTAGTTCAGCACAGCTGAGAGTGATAACATGAAATTTACGCACCCATATTTCCAATATGTGCTCGTGCATGTGTGTGCACATGAGGTCAAGAGAGCAACTCCAACACAGTAAGTACCCAGTGAAAAAGAAAGGAAAACTCTCCCTGGTGCCACTTGTAAATCGAATCGATCAGGCTCGACTTCTATAAATAGAATCCATAACCGCACACTTGAGTGGGCAGGCGGCATTCAGGGGAACTGGGAGATCAATCCTTACAAGTCTAAAAGATCAGTAAAAGCTAGTTAAGTTCGCACAAGTGCTCGGCAGGAGTTGAGCCGCATGGCTGCGCTGTGTTGCGGTAATGAATGCATGTGTTTGTGGGTGTTGAGCACTGCGGCGTGGGCTGTCCAGTGGGCGTTCAGAAGGTTTTCAAGAGGCTATATATCAATGGGATGCATTCTCATTAAACCTGCTTCTATTTCTGTAGAGAAATGAATTAATTCTCTTTTTAGATGGATAGGTACATTTAGATGTATTTTATATATTTTATAGAGTTTTATCTAACAGCGTGATTGCAAGTATGATATTGCTTTCTTACAATTCCAGAAGCTGACGGACAGTAGTGAAGTATTTTTACTTTATTAACTCGCTCGAAGACAGCCACTTGGTTCAGCACATACCTCTGTTTGATGTCACGGTTTGGTACGTTTTTTAGTACAGTAGGGAAAAATGAAATAAAATAAGCTTTTTTTATTTTTATCAAACAGTTGTTTACCGAACAAATTGTGGCTCTGTCTTTAAAGGTGGGGTAAACTATTTTTCAAAAACACTTTAGAATACTGATTCGGGCCGACTAGCAAAACAAACTTGTAGCCAATCAGCAGTAAGGGGCGTGTCTACCCCTGATGTGGAGGAGAGAGCGTTCAGTGCACACTGCACAGGACGGACATTAGCGAGTGAGCGACAGAAAGATAGAGATGGCGGATAAAAAAACAAAAGAGGAAAACGTCTGCGGAACAAAAGAAGGCTTAAGGCAATAAGGCAAGAAGTAGGACCCGTGTAAATATCGGATCAGCTTTCCAGCACTGGAGAGAACTCAAGGAGCGGAAGGCCTGCGATCGGACGCTGAGGTTGCTTTGTTTCTTCTCGATAGGTAAGTAACACCGTGTCTGCGCCGCAACAGCAAAAGTCTGTCTAGTACACTGGATGCGACAAAGCGACTGTTGAAAATCATTTGAAATTTGTGTAAATATGTCATGAATAGAACGCAGCACCAGTTTTCTGTCGTGGATTTGTCGTGCCGCGCTGCATCCAGTGTAGACCATAGATATGTATATATATCTATGGTGTAGACAGCATCACTGATTATGAGTTCTATAGTATTTTGTCGCGCCGCGCCACTCGCATCCGGTGTAGACACGGTGTAACATTGATTTTGCTTTGTTTCACAGAACTATTCGTTGCCTGGGTTGCATTCGTATGTGCGGGCGGAGCTATCAAAATAGGGTCGAGACCCTTTTGGGGTAGGGGTGTGTTTGTTTTGGTGATTTCAAATATCAACATTGGCTACCAGAAATTGCTTACCCCACCTGTAAATAAATTCAATTCAGCGTTTATCTATTAAAATGTCCTAATGGACAAAAAAATCTACCTCAGTTAATGCTGTCAATTTTTAAATATAATAATCAACACTAATGAAAATAAGCAAATTGCACATAAGGCAGTTTTTACATTAACTTATAAATAGTTTCTATTCCAATTCTTTGTTAAAATATATTTATTTACACATTTATTTAACATACAGTAAATAATTAAGACATCACTAACAGGTTAAGTAAAATATAATTAATATAGGCTAATATAGTGCATATATGTAGTGAAATACTCTCCCAGAGTTTTCTCTACTAGTGAACTAACGAGCTGTGGGCACTGAATGACTTGCCTGAGGTAAATGTAACGTTACGTGAAAATGTTAACAAGCTGTCTTTTTGCGGGGCAGGGGTACTGTATTGGGGGCCCCGACGATGGAGGGGGGAGGTTACTATTTCTACCGAGGGGAATGCTATCATGATTTCTACCGAGGGGGATTCCCCCAGATCGCGACTTATTGAGGGGAACGCGATTTCTGTGGACGGAGGGGGAACCCCGACCCCCACCAGAACGAGGGGGCCCGGGTGAATATGCTGTCCAGGGGGCCCAGAAACAGTGCCCCTGCTGCGGGATGAAACACTGATTGAGTGATTACATGAGACATGAGATGTATATTCATGTTTATTTCATTCTATAACTAGTAGTGTTGTTTTCAGTATTGTGAGGCATCTATACACACAATAAATAGTGTCAACAGAAGCATGGACCTCTCATGGATCAGTATCGGCTCTCCTCAGCCCGATACTTATATTACACCGGCTGTTATGCCGGTGTCGTGCAGTAGGTGGCAGTATGTGCCTATAAGTGGGTTTGCCAACCGCCATTAAAAGGAAAAGAAGTGCAACATATGTATGTGGCACAAAAGTTCCAGTGAGGTCTGTTCTAGCATCTCTCACACTTCCGAGCTTCCATGTTTAGTGTATTTAATGCACACTTTTGTAGCAAATCTCTCATTTATTTATTGGCTGCATCCGAAAGCCTAGGCAGCTATCTTGCTGCCTCGCTGCCTTATCAGGCAATGACTTTGCAGACAGCCTTTTTGCACGAAGGCACCTCATGAAACTGTGAAACACTTTATTTAGTGTTTAATTTATTCCTGTGATTATAAGCTGAATTTTCATCTTCCATTACTCCAGGCCTCAGTGTCACATGATCTTTCAGAAATCATTCTGATTCATTATCAATATGCTGATTTATTAATAATTTTTTTCAGGATTCTTTGATTAATAAAAAGTTAAAAATAACCAAATATTCAAAACAGAAATTACTGTCACTTTTTATAAAAGTATTCATATCTTTAAATTCTTAAAAAAAAAAATAGGCCTACTCCCAAACTTTTGAACGGCAGCATGTGCGTGTATGTACATACTTTTACTTTCTGCACAACTCTGTATGCATTGGATTAATTTTTATAATTTTACTGCACTTGAATTGTGCACCAAACACTAGGAAAATACAAGTATCGGATCGGGACTCTGTATCGGCAGATATTCAATATTCAAAGACTTGGATCCGTTCAGGGACACAAAAAACCTGATTGGGCCATCACTAGCATTTATTGTTTAGATTTCCTTATAAAAATGGTCTACATGGGACATGTCTAGTGAAGTTTTATTCACACATCAAATTCAAAAGCATAGACTAAAAGATCAATCTGTTTAAGAACTGATATAGATTGATATATCTCAATGTAATATATATGTACATGAATACATGTCTATATATTTATAGTTTCACTTTGTTTGAAGTCTCTGCAGCAGACTGTGTGATGTTTCACACTATTAATTGTACTCCAAAAACACATGTAACTCTTGAATCTACTATAATTAACTTTTTTTTATTATTATTATTTCAATATTCAAAGACTTGGATCCGTTCAGGGACACAAAAAACCTGATTGGGCCATCACTAGCATTTATTGTTTAGATTTCCTTATAAAAATGGTCTACATGGGACATGTCTAGTGAAGTTTTATTCACACATCAAATTCAAAAGCATAGACTAAAAGATCAATCTGTTTAAGAACTGATATATATATTGATATATCTCAATGTAATATATATGTACATGTATACATGTCTATATATTTATAGTTTCACTTTGTTTGAAGTCTCTGCGTGATGTTTCACACTATTAATTGTACTCCAAAAACACATGTAACTCTTGAATCTACTATAATTAACTTTTTTTATTATTATTATTATTTATGTGTTGCTTTCGGCTACGTTTGATTGGCCATTAATGGAAAAAATATGCTTTTTTACCTTCAGATCTACGAACTGCTGAAGCTAACCAGCCAAACAATGAGCACCTGCTGTAAGCAGCACAAGACGAATACAAGCAGCTCACACCATTTATCCATTCAGAAAATGTTCTTTGCTTGTCAGTGTTAATGTTTGTTAACATATATATGGTGGGTGGTTTTTGTAAGAAGGCTTTTGATTAAAGGGGCAGTGTGAAGTCTAGTGTAAGTTAGAAAAACGTCTGAAATTGCTTACAGTAACTGTAAGGAAGCCTGTTAAAAACACTTTAAACCACTATGTTCTGAGCTACGATCACACCAACACGTACGCCAGTGTAGCTAAAGCTCTTTGAATGATACCTTCTTAGTGCTAATGAAAGGGGTAGGATGAATACTTGCCTTGGCATAGTGAAGTGGGATGTAATACATTTTTACTATAGTCTTGTCACTTATTTTCTTGCCCATCAGCAAAGATTGTATTAGAAAGGCTTGTTGGCTTCGATTTGAGTCAGCGAATTTATCCTTTTTACTTCCAGATAAAGTCCAATTAAGCTAAAAGCTTTACTGGCTTCACCATCCTTTCTTCTTTCTTTCTTTTCTAAACCTGTAACACCTACCTTCCTGTCTTGCCCCCCTAAGAAGAAGGGCAAGGGAGGAAACCTGGCTCTAATTGGACGCCCCCCACCCCAATCTCTGAGCCTAGAGTAAGATCAAAGAGGCACCTGGTTTGCGTGACCTTTACTCAGTGTTTTGGCTAAGAGAGTGCGTGGCTCAGCTCATATTTTCTGCCTGAGTCCGTTTGCAGGCAAAGCCAAAATTTGAGGAACTTTCACTTCTTGGAAATTAACTGATTAGCTTCTTGGAATTTGGTGAAGATGATAGAAGTTATATAAAATGGCTGGTCATCAGAGTACAATTAGATTAAAGAGCGAAAGCACACCATGTTGCTAATTTCTGCTTGCCGATATGGGATCCGTTTTTGAATTCTGGAGCAGGTGAAAGCAGTTTCTTGGTTCTACTTTACTACTTTGTAATTTAGCTAACGCTTTTATCCAAATTGGCATACAGCACACTTATCCCACGGATAATCAGTTTAGACAACTTGGGAAAACTGCCTTCCCCAAATAAAGGTTCTTTAATGGTTTTTGTAGCACTTTAGGTCCAGCAAACCACTGCATTTGGTCTTTGAGTCAATACAGTACTGTATATGATTCTTTAGAGATGAAAATGTGATGATCAGTGCATCTCCAATGATCAAAGCTCTCCAATGGCATCAGTTTGTGAAAAATTACAGCATTTTTTCCCCTGACCCCAGGTGTTGTTTCACACCTGCAACATTTGGTGACCACCATCCCAGATCTTTAACCAGCAGTATTCTCAGCATACTCCGTTTTTGTTGTTTCTTGTCATCTTTGATCTGATCACTTGTCTCTTTGGTCCTCAGGTTATGGCCACGCGGCTCCAGGAACAGATGCTGGAAAGGCGTTCTGCATGTTTTACGCGGTGCTTGGGATCCCTCTGACGCTGGTGATGTTCCAAAGCCTTGGCGAGAGGATGAACACCTTTGTGAAGTACATGCTGAAGCGCATCAAAAAGTGCTGTGGGATGCGCATCACGGAAGTCTCCATGGAGAACATGGTGACCGTGGGCTTCTTCTCCTGCATGGGAACGCTCTGCATCGGCGCGGCAGCTTTCTCCCACTACGAGGACTGGAGTTTCTTTCAGTCCTATTACTATTGTTTCATAACGCTCACTACCATTGGGTTCGGGGACTTTGTGGCCCTGCAGAACAACAAAGCTTTGCAGAGAAAGCCCCTCTATGTGGCGTTCAGCTTCATGTACATCCTAGTGGGACTGACGGTCATCGGGGCCTTTCTCAACCTGGTTGTCCTTCGTTTCCTGACCATGAACAGCGAGGACGAGCGGCGGGACGCCGAGGAGAGGGCTTCCCTAGCGGGGAACCGCAGTAGCATGATCATCCACATCCAGGAGGACACGCTGCAGAGGAGTCGACGGAGACGAGAACAGCAGCAGCAGCGCTACAGATCCGAGGTCACCGATCTCCAGTCCGTTTGCTCCTGCATGCATTACCATTCGCACGAGTTCGGGAGCTCGGTCGGCCTCGGGTTGGGAATGGGAGGAGGAAGCGGTGGCGGCGCACTTCTGCACCAGAACTCGTTCGGCTCCCAGTTGAGCCCTCATCAGTACCATCACTACCACTCGACGGTGTCTTACCGCATAGAGGAGATCTCGCCGAGCACTCTGAAAAACAGCTTCCTTCCCTCCCCCATCAGCTCCGTCTCGCCCGGGCTGCACAGCTTCACGGAAAACCTCCAGCTGATGAGACGACGCAAGTCCATCTGAGAACCGACGGCAACCACTGAACACACATATCCAATGCTGCTGCTCTACCAAACCTCATTTACGTCACTTTTCTCGTCATTATCTGGCTGATGTCGGACCAGCAGGAAATTTGATCGCTCGGTGGATACAATGGAACTTCGTTAAAAAGCATGAAGCATGGATATCTATTTTTGCAGAAAACATCGCCTGGGCCTTCTTCGCCCTTTTGAGCAGCACCCAGGTGGATTTGGATATAATACTACCATCCTGATATCTTGTCAGATGATGCACACTTGCATTTTGAATAATACAGAAGGAGATAGATATATATATATATATAATTTTTTAAGGGACGTGTGATAATGTGTGTTTTATCAAATGGTGAGCAACCTCTGGTTCTTTCTTGAGATTCAAGTGCCACACCACCGAAGGAGAAATAACGATACAACTGATTTGAATAGGACTACACAGAATCAGGTATTGTTTTCTATAAGCAATTCTATTTGAGAAAAATTAGACATTGATTCACATCATGCCAAAATATTGTTGCCAACCATAGCATGTGCATTAGTTGTCGTTTGATGTGCGTCATCGTTTCCGTTAGCCTTTTTGCTTTTCGTTTCTGTTAGTTTAATTTCGATCTAAGGCTTTCTGTAAATTATACATGTATGTAGAGGCTTTCCAAGTGCGTTATATTTTGAGGTGACAGACGAGCGACAACAAAAATTGGTTGTGAGAGGAAAATAATTGCATGTGCTTTGTTTAAACTGGTATGCGTATACTGTAATGAGGCAAGGCGATAGCACTGGATCCAAAATTAAAAGCAAATAATCCTTTAAAAATATTCTTTTTAAATGAAAGTCGAACTAAACATCCACTAAAACAGGGCCTCACAAATGGGAACGTAACGGCATTGCGGCTGATTATTAATCATCGTTATTTGTATAAACAACAGCACGACTATTATTCCATTGTGAGCAATCAGTGTATAATGTGTGCTAACCCTAGCAATGATTGCTTTATTCTCGACCATAACCATGGCATTTATTTGAATGAGACTTATTTAAATGCATCAATAAATATAGTTATTTATGTATTTTACACTTTGATGATGTCTTCAGAGAATGCCCTGCAAATGAGATGGTACCTCATAGGCCTAAACATTGCTCTGATGTTGATTGAAAAACATGGTGCACCTCTTTTAGGAATAGTCTGGATGTACTCAACAGTTCTCATTCTCTGCTTGCGGTAGGGAGAGTTTTTGTTCACTAGCATTGCATCTCTGATATAACCGCAATCATGTCACTTTTTGGTTTCAAACTAAACCTTTTTAACTCTTTTACTAGGTTTTACTGTATCCTGAATATAATATCTGAATATCTGTGTTACAGTTAGATTAGATTAGATCATCCAATAAACCAGAGTTGGAGTCAAGACTAGACCCTACAAGAGACAGACCAAGACTTTACGCTTTGAGGCCCAGAACCACACCAATACCTATCCAAGTATGAATTTATCCATTGCAATGAACTAAAATAGAGAAAATGCTGAATTTATTGCAGCGTTCAAATTGCGCAGTGGCTAAATAGCCATTCAAAACTATAGATGTTTTGTTAATGTTCTGTAATCATGAAGGCACCTTGTTGAATGTGGCTATCGTCTTTGGTATGCAAATTAACTCATTTTTAGTCCCTAAACACAGATGAAATCTAGACCTAGATGGAGCAATGCAACATTTATGTGGTCTGGACAGGTCTTCAAGACTCCAACTCTGACAATAACTAACCAATAAAATAACATCGCAAATAACAGGGATTTTTTAAATGGATGTAGAAGGCTGTAACTATTGTCTTTTTTTAATTTTTTGGTTTTCCTTGATAAGATTTGACATCCATTTAGTTG
This sequence comes from Sinocyclocheilus grahami, assembly GCF_001515645.1. Classification (NCBI taxonomy): domain Eukaryota; kingdom Metazoa; phylum Chordata; class Actinopteri; order Cypriniformes; family Cyprinidae; genus Sinocyclocheilus; species Sinocyclocheilus grahami. The sequence goes on along the minus strand of NW_015505611.1, from coordinate 87,637 downwards.
AACCAGTTTTAATTGAGAGTTGGTCTCTAATTTCAGTTCTGTTGACCAAATAAATCAGAAGCGGTCAGAGTGGTGACATTTTTATCTAAAAGATAAAGATTCTTAGACCAATAATAAATTAGATGAAATGTGACACAAACAGCATGAATCAGTTATTAAAAAATTAGCCAAACGTTTCAGGTGGTAGGTGACATTCGGACTGGACCCTTGCCAATGTTTTCTTGAAAAATGAATCTTGAATAATTGTTTTGATGTGGATCACTGAGGTATGCAAAGCCCAAAGTGCCCGCTAAAGTAATTTGGTTTCAGACAAGACTAATTAATGAGAGAAATTCCCGAGGGACTCCGGCGCTCCCGTGCACTCTTTGAGTCAATTTCCGAGTCTGTCAGCGGGAAGCGGTTTCAGGCTCAAACAGCTCACTCTTCTAATACCAATCAACTTGACGTCTGACGTTCTGGATTTCCCAGCATATGTTGCAGCACTCATGTAAATGTATGTAAATCGCTACCATTTTATAATATTGTACAGTGCATATATTGTAAGTAGTTATATCCTTGACAAATTACAAAGGCATATTTTAAACTCAGATGCATTCCCATTTTTACAGCGTTCAGCATACTGTATGTGCCTTGAAGGGGTATCTTTCAAATGTGGAGTTTGTATTTCATTAAGGCACATACTTAAATTCATATTCAGATATAGAAGCAAACATATTAAAATACTTCATTGTCAAAGCAAAAGCTCCCCATGTATTCACATGGAAAACATTGCATCAAATAAAACCAAAGCAACTAATCCTCACGAATGCCGCCGCCGCCCAAACAATGCACAAGTATATATTTTAGCATAAACACTGTCTGAAATATGTTCATTGTTTCACTAGCACAACAAAAAGCTTTATTTTCCACTTTTTATTGGTTGTCACTTTAACCAATGTATGTACATGATGGTTCCTGGGGTCAGGACAGAATAACATGTATTTTACATCAATAAACTGTACTTGCATTCTATATGTAATAGCCTGATGATAATTACTCAAACAGATGAGCTTGTATGTTTGGATTAGATGAAATGTAATAACTTTATGATTGCCAACAGATCCACTGCTGTGGAGGGACACTGAAAAATAATTAATATGTATCAAAATCAGTCCACTTTACTTAATTTATAAGAAATATAGAGATAGCATGTAATACTTATTATATTAAACTGCAAATTATTATTATTATTATTATTATTATTATTATGAGGAAACATGACAAAGGAATAGTTGACCCCCAAAAAATGATTTCTTCTGTATCAAAATCAGTCCACTTTACTTAATTTATAAGAAATATAGAGATAGCATGTAATAATTATTATATTAAACTGCAAATTATTATTATTATTATTATTATTATGAGGAAACGTGACTTAAAGGAATAGTTGACCCCCCAAAAAATATTTCTTCATTGGAATAAATTTGGAGAAATTTAGCATTACATCACTTGCTCACCAATGGATCCACTGCAGTGAATGGGTGCCGTCAGAATCCAAAGAGTCCAAACAGCTGATAAAAACATTGCAATAATCCACACCACTCCAGTCCATTAATTAACATCTTTGAAGCGAAAAGCTGCGTGTTTGTAAGAAACAATTCCATCATTTAAGATGTTTCAACCATCACTTCTGGCCAAAATTCAGGTCCACAATCCATGATGACGCTTTCTCCAGTGAAAAAGTCCATCCTCTGTTGTTCTCTCACATCAAAATCCACCGACTTATTTATTTAGAACTGTTTTGGACTGCTTTCTCTCATACATGTTGCTTGATCTGTGCATATTTCACTCCTGATTGACGTGAGATGACTTTTTCACTGGAGGAAGCAAAAATAAAATAGAGAACGTCTCGGTTACGTATGTAACCCTCGTTCCCTAAAGGAGGGAATGGAGACGTCACGTCGGAGGACCGACGAAATTGGGATCTCGCTTAGAGGGACCAATCTACTTCGAGTGTAAACTAAACGAGCCAATGCACATTGGCATGCGATTATTGCATCCAGCTGCTGCTGATCACAGCGTGAGTATAAGTAGGCAGCAGGTGCAGTGCATATTCAGGTTTTCGCTGAGGAGCCAAGCCAGTGACCTAGCTGCTCAGCGGTGGTACAGGAGCTGTGGCGACGTTAACTGATGGACTGGGGCGGTGTGGATTATTGTGATGTTTTTATCAGCTGTTTGGACTCTCATTCTGACGGCACCCATTCACTGCAGATGATCCACTGGTGAGCAAGTGATGTAATGCTGAATTTCTCCAAATCTGTTTTGATGAAGAAACAAACTGAGGGTGAGTACATTGTCAGCAAATTTTCATTTTTGGGTGAGCTATTCCTTTAATATTAATATTATATAGTCACTTGAGACATTCACAGTGTGACAACTAGCCTCGGCCTCCCCTAATAACTGTCTATTGCAGTTTTGCATTTGTAGTTTTATGTCATCTATCAGCAGAAAAACACAGTTGTTTTGACCATCTCTTTTTCATTTGTTTACGCTCAGCTACTATATTTTTGTCTTAATGCTACAGGAAAATTGCACTATTAAATCTGTCTGTCCACCCACAGCAGTGTGAATCACGCTGCTGTATAAATATGATTATTCACAATAATCACCACATGTTGCTCTGTATTCATTTCTACGATAATTTTTTTCTGCAATAGAATGCATTATCAAGGGATCTTTTAAAATCCCACTGCATCAAATAATATTTGTGACCCTGTCCGACTAAAGAAGGGGGTCCGTCATGATACGGATTCAAACTTCGGACTGTCAGAACAACATACTGTTTATTGTTTTTGCCTTTATTGGGAAAACTTGCAATGAGCATTTAAATTTGTTTGTTTGTCTTATTTGTTGTGTGTGCATGACATAGTGTGGCCGGCTGACCTCTTCACATGACTAGGATTAATTAAAAATTTGAATAAAAAAATGTCAACTTCCCTCTTTCCCTTAGAGTGCTCTCTGATTGGCTGAGTTTCTGTATCTATGACAATTTGCATAAACATGCATTGGTTTTACTGGTGATGGAAAAGTGTATATATATATATTTGCACACTTGTTTATTGTACTGAAAATAGTGTTATTTTAGTATTATTGAGAAAATATTATATTTTTTTAATATTTTGAATTCATTTTTTATTTTTGTATTTTCCATTTTAAAGGTTTAATTTTCTTGTGTTTGTCCTTTTTAATGTCTTTAGGCAGTCCTTTTAATTTTTATTTCAGTTTTAGTTTGTTGTTTTGGTACATCAAGCAAAACTGTTGAAAGTTAAAATGTTGCTTTGGCAGATACACTGTAAAAAAATCCCATACAATTTATGGTAAAAAACTGGCAGCTGTGGTTGCCAGAAATCTACCGCAAACAAATACGGTCGAAATGTTCTTCTGTTTATGGCATATTTAAAAGAGAACAATAAAATATACGGTTAAAAATCGGCAGCTGTGGTTGCCAGAAATCTACCGTAAAAAATATGGTCGAAATGTTCTTCTGTTTACGGTATATTTAAAAGTGAACTGTAAAATAATACAGTAAAAAAATGGCAGCTTTGGTTGCCAGAAAAAAAGTACATGAGTAAAATAAATTGTGAATTTAACAAGAACACCCATAAGTGGTATGAAAAGCAAATACACTTTTTATTTTAATGCCATAGCTAAAATAAGTTCAAGTTTTTTTGTTTTCATTTTATTTCAGTTAACATTAATTTCAAGTTATAAAAAAATTATATATTTAAAAATTTCAGCAAATTTGTTTAAATATAGCTAGATTCATCACAGTATTTTTTAAATATTGGAATCAGTGTTTAAGTTTATTTTCAAGTTTTAATTTTGCTGTGCGTCCCCCCCCCCATTTTTTAAAAATGTCTATATTTTATTTATTTAAGCCTATATATACGTTTTTTTTCTTCAATTTTTGTTATTCACGTTAAACAATGAAAATGAGAAATATTGCCTATTTTATTTTTAAATCTTATTTTCAGTTGGTGTAACAATGTATTTTCATGGTTTTAGTTTTTAGTTACAATAATAACAGCGTCACACAATCAGCATTCACATCTGTGCGCATACATTTTTGACAGTTAGTTTTGCAAATAATCATATTGGCAAAGTCTTTTTCTGTTTCCAGTTTCTTGTGTTCCCATATGTGCTGGCAATAAGTGTGCGGAGCTTGCATTCTCTCTGGGCCCAAAATTAGTCCGGTTTCTCAGTGCATGATGGGAGGTGAGAGGTGTTGCTATAATCGGTGGTAAATCAAAGTGCTATCACACCACACAATTCCTCCCACCTTATCTCTCACATCAGGATCCTTCCAGCAGCTGTCGAGAGCTGTGTACGAGTCCTTTGTGTGCCGTAGAGAAAAATCAGTAGAATTCCTCAAGATGCCATTTAAACTTTAACTATGGTGAATAAATCAAATGCTGCGACGTTTCTTGATGTATACAGTCGTTCTGCTGTGATTATGTACTCTGTACAAATGGAGGATCCCGGAGTAAACAGAAGATCTCATAATGTGATCAATTGATCAAAACAGCATATCCACAGACAGAGCTGGGTAGTAACTGATTACATGAAATCCAAAAATTGAATTAGATTAAATTACTTTTTAAATACTCATAATCAGACTACAATTACTTTTCTATGGATTACATGATTACATATTATTTTCACGATAGTAATACATTATTCATAATTTATTGATTCTCCTTAATTCCTCTTTTTCATCTTTTAAATGTTCTTTTCTAAAATAGCCTACAGCTTATATACAGTCAGAAAGTCTTCCAGTTGTGTGGACATTGACACAACAACCTGTCATTAGTCAGGTGGCGAAACTTGACACTTCAGGTGGCATTTGACCATTGGGTTTACAAAAATAATTTCAGGTTTAAGAAGTGTTTCAACATAGCTTCAACTACTGATGAACACATTCATTTTCATTTGAATTATTTATCCATATTTTTTCTATGTCTTCAGAAGGCTTTTGTCTTTCAAACACATTAAAATGCACAAATTCATGAATTCTCAAACTTCTTTTCTCATCTGATCCTCTTTCACCTATTATATTTACGTGAAGTACCCCTGAGATTTTAAAATAAGATTTTATTAAGTATTCCATTTGCACGTTCATGGTTCTCTGACGTTAGTTATGGCCACATGACATGCGGGTAAACAAATAAAATAATTCATATTTTTTTTAGTAAGTGTTTTATTTGTATTGATTTTATAATGACTTGTTTTAATTTAACATTTTTATGATTTAATTAATTATTAGCTTTTCATTCAACTCATGAATCCCCTGCAGTTCCTTCACAAACCTCAGTTTGGGAAACCTTGAAATAATATAGGCTACTGTTTAATGCACTTCATGTTGTTAATAACAATGAATGGAATATATGTTCTTAATCTTTGTATTTTTATATCAATATGGTACAATATTATCCTATTTAAAACAATGCAATAAACGAAATAGGACAAAAGTAATCTAAAAGTAGTCTGATTACATTACCTAAAATGTGTAATGTAAGGGATTACATTACTTACCGCAATTTGTCTCATGTAATTTGAAATCAGTAATGAATTACAATTTGTAAGTAATCTACCCAGCTCTGTCTACTGCTTATGTTTTATGAAAGACCATCCTAACCAACATGACTAACCATATTAGTGTGTGTGTGTGTGTGTAGATAGATAGATAGATAGATAGATAGATAGATACACACACACAATGTGGTGAGCTAGTCATGTTGGTTAGGTTGGTCTTTTCTGTTGTTGTTAAATTGGGAGACCAGCTAGATCTGATCTTAACCAGACTGAAACTCAAGCTAAACCAACTAAAATTTGTTTAATATATATATATATATTTTGTCTTTTTATTATTAGGCTACTAATTCACACTTCATTCACACTAATTCACTCTTGAAATTGTTAGCCCTTGGTCATTTAACCCTAGGTTATAAAAATCATCTGATTATTTTATTCATACAGTTCATATTTTATCCTGATTTATTCATTCAGACTGTATTGGTGCCAACATTTGAGGTTATCTTCACAACAACTCTTAAGGTGGCCTCATAATCTGTGGTTAAAAACATTTAAGCTATCCTCAACAGCAGGCCTATACAAAACACTTTCAATATTGTAAATGTGAAACAACATTTTTAACATTTTAACCCAGGTAAAAAGGTGCCTAATGCTGCATAACTCTCAAAATCAAATGTAGGATAGTCCTACCTGTATCTCTGACTTCCGACCATAAAGATGTTCCATTAGGCTAGCTGACTCTCAGAAGACATGCAGTACAAAGAAATATGCTAACATTTGCTTGCAGGTGTTCGTTTGTCATCACAGACGTCTTCTTGAAACCAAATTGCAGAGGATAAATGATGCTTTGCAATGCTAGAACTTCTGCAGATGTACGATTATCAGCAAAGAAGGTAATTTATACATCTGTTTTTTATTACCACGTATGAACCTTGACACATTGATGCATTTTATTTGCTCAAAAGTGAATGTTTCTCATTAACACTGTATATATAACCCTGCTGAAAAACCTGCCAAACGTACTTTAATAAATAATCTGTGAAAAAGGGAGGAAACATGGTCGCTTAAATTATATTTGCACTAGGGCTGCTCGATTATGGCAAAAATCATAATCACGATTATTTTGGTCAATATTGTAATCACGATTATTTAACACGATTATGAGGGGTCCATATGACCAAAACTTTATATGAGTGATTTATTTAAAATAGTGAGACATATCAAATATATATTTCCTGTAAATAAGGTTGCTATGACATCTACATTGTAGAGACCAGCGGGATTTCAAACAAACAAACAAAAAGTCCTCAAAATTATTGAACATAATTAAACTGTCGGTAATAAAAAAGCAAAGGACAAATACAATAGAATAAAAAGATACAAATGAAACAAACTCTGCTTTAATGTTTTTATGCAAGTCTCAAGCAGTTTACAACCTACTACAGAAATGAATAATCAAATGTAAAATAAAACAGCATAGTCTTCACTGTAAGAATTAAACTTTTTTTGTTTTTTGTTAAAGCTACTAAAGTCCTTCACTCAAGAGCCATGTGTGATTTTGAATTTGTCTTTTGTTGTTTGATTAATATTAACACAGTCGCAGCAGGAAAATAGCCTGCTGTCACTTTAAGAGCTGCACGGATCCAATTTTCATTCTCAGCTCTTTACGTTCATTTATTACATGACCGATGAAGGTATACATGAATAACCACTAAGCGCCGCATTTTGACACATTTTTGCGTCTATTTGATGTTTAGGCGTGTACCTTTATCTAAAAGATGACTTTACATGTCCGTGTTCCGTTCCATCTCTGAGCGCATATATCTTCCTGAGGAGCAGCGCAAGTTCTCCTTCACGCTTTTAAAAATATGAATAAATATACTTCTATAAATCAAGCACGTACCATTTTGCAAAGGTCACGTTACATGATTTTACTGATTTGCATGTGAAATTGGGCTTTTATGGAGGAACAAAAGCGCAGCGCTGGAAAAGGGGGCAGAATGGGGCGCAATAATCGTTTTATCTTGATTATTGTATTTTCATAATCGTTGGAGGCCAAAATCTAAATCTAAACTGTTTTTCGATTAATTACACAACCGTAATTTGCACAGAATCTGCTTGTTCAAAAACTTTTTTTTATATAAACTTATTGCAAATATATAAAGAGTAAGGCCCAATCACACCAAGGATGAAAACGAACGATAAAGATATTATTTAAAAAACCACTCTGGATTTAAAAGAATAGTTCACAGCACAGGAAAAAGAAAAAGACACAGAGGATATCGTGAATCACTTTCGCAACATTATTTTCCAGCCAATGAAGGATGAAAACATTGACAGCCAATCAGAATCCATTCCGCTTTACGAACGTGAGTTTTTAAAGCGGCAGACGACAAAACGTCTCGGGTTACGCATGTAACCATGGTTCCCCGAGAGGGAATGAGACGCTGCGCACATTGGGGAATGCAGCCTGCATGACCGTTGTCTGAAGCACGTGTGAAACAATGCCAATCTATTGGCCCACCTGGCCCATGACGTCATAGGCGGGATACCCGAAAGTATAAAAGGGCACCTGCTGAATATGTCATCCAATTTAGCTGTCTGAAGGAGACATAGACAGGCAGGCCGAAGGCATGGCAAGAGGGCGCAGCATCTCGTTCCCTCTCGGGGAACCATGGTTACATGCGTAACTCGAGACGGTCCCCTTCTAGGGAACTTAACGCCTAGGGGGCGCATTGGGGAACGAAATCCAATCACGCCATGCCGAGGCGCATGCCTGTCCACCTGGTAGGAGAGCACCAAGGAAGCGACAGATATAAACAAAGCCTTTCCTCAGAAAGGCCGCTCACACAACTTGGCAGAAACGGGGGAACCCGAATAGATCAAGGGGAACATCCCATCCAAGTTAAGAGCACAGCTATCTTCAGATAGCTATGCTATGTGAGCAGAACTAGCCTGGATACACAAGACCACTGAGGAGGCCAACTAGAAAGCCTCTAGAGGAGCTCAAAAGATGCTACTTAAATCCCAGGTAAAGAGAGTAGCTGCTGAGCTAGAACACAGCTATCCTCAGATAGCTATGTCTCTAAGGTCTTATGAAGGCTTGTCGACCAGAATAACATAGCCAAGATAGCCTTCCTACGGAGCTGCCCAGACCACAGAGAGTGGGCTATCTACTTACTACCCTAGCAGGGGAGATAGCACTGTCTAGGCAAGGGCTCAAAGAGACAGCTACTTAAATACCCTAAAAAGGGGAGCAGACACTGAGCTAGCACACAGATATCCTCAGATAGCTATGCACCTAGGAAGGGCTACCAGAAGGGGACCGACACAAACTACCCAGACCACAAAGAGTGGGCTGTCTACTTATGACCCAAAGAGGAGAGACAGCACTGTCTAGGTAAGGGCTCAAAAGACTGCTACTTAAAATCCCTAAGCAGGGGAGTGATCACTGAGCTAGCACATAACTATCCTCAGATAGCGAGGCTCTAAGAAAAATGGGCCCACTCCATGAGAAGGCTCACTGCAATTGCAGTAGAACACAACTAGCCACAGATAACTGTATTCAAATAAGCCTGTCCTGCCAAAAACAATGGCTGGAATATAACCACCCTCAGAAAGCTATATGAAAGCCCCGTTCACACTCACTTCAGACGGCTTCTGAAGACAGAGGATGACGTATTCAGCATGTGCCCTTTTATACTTCCGAGCATCCCGCCTATGACGTCATGGGCCAGGTGGGCCAATAGATTGGCGTTGTTTCACACGTGCTTCAGACACCAGTCATGCAGGCTGCATTCCCCAATGTGTTGAGTTCCCTAAAAGGGGAACTGAATTAAGCGCACTTAAAATAAACACGTTAATTTCGAAATACGAAACACGGTGCGTTCCTATGCATGCTAATGTAATTATCGTTCTTGGTGTGAACGGGCCTTAAATATATACAGTAGACTGTGCAGAGATAAAAGATAGTTAGTGTGGATCTACTGTAGTGTGATGTAAGTGAGCGCAAACCTGGCTTATACACAGTAGAGCTAACAGAGGCAACATCACCTTCTCAATGTGTGAAAACTAAATGAAGAATAGTGAAGGAGCAAGACTTTAAGAGAGAGAGAGAAGGAGCTGAATGTGCCTGTGAATTTCACCGCAAGCCTATTTGTGGAAAACACACTCACATCTTGATTGGAAGAATATGATTCTGTAATTTTTTGCCAATAAAATGTGTTTGCCTGTGTTTTAGTGAGTGAGAACAGACTGCGTTTGTTCAAGACAGGGAGCTACTACAGCTGTGGCAGTAAGTACGAGGTCCAAGTTTTTATTCGCACATATATATTTCATCATGCATATTTAAGCACAGTAAAACTTGAATAAAAAAGATAGATCTGGGTGACCATATGTCCAAGTTTGGGCATTGTTTGCCTACTGTCATACTCTCTACAGTCAATATACTGTATGCATGCATTATTTTGCATTGCTGTGACCATTCTCTGTAGATCCCACCTTCTCACACGCCATGATTTGTCGATTATGTACAATGCCTGCACACTATTGGTCAAACTACTTTTCAGTCATTACCTTCAGCAAGTATGAAAACAATAGGAAAACAAAGCCAAAACCTGTATGTTTTAGCCAATTTATAAATCTGGCCATTTATAGATCTGGAAAAAGAGGATGTATATGGTCACCCTAATTGAGCCATATTCTCACCTTCAAGTGCACATCAACTAAAATGCCCCAAGGTTTTTTTTTCTCATTTGTAGAATAATTGCTAAATAGCAATAGGTATATTATTTATATACATTTATTGATTTTTTATTTTTTGAAATTGCTGGTGTTGCCATTTTTGAAAGCAAAAAGCATCTTGAAGCCATTTTTACACTTTGTTAACAGGGTTACTATAGTAAACTAAAACAAATGTTACCAGTTAACATTTCTTATTTTAATTTAGTTTAAAGGAGTCCTATTATGCTCTTTTACAAAGTCTTGATTTTGTTTTGGGGGTGTACTAGAACATGCTCTCATGCTTGGTGGTTCGAAAAACGCATTATTTTTCACATAATTTACATTATTACAATACCTTTCTCCCCAGCCTGGCACAAACGGCTCGATTAGTTCCGGCTTTGATGAAGGCCCGCCTTCCGAAAAACAAAATGTGTTGTGACTGGTTAGCTGTCCCAGTGCGTTGTGATTGGCGAACAGCTTAGACAGTGTTTCAGTACTGCCACGCCCCCTTGCTCCATCTTTCAACAAAAGCTTTTGGGAATCCGGCACTGTACTCCCTCGTGTTGTGGAAGCTGTCCTCAGTAAAATGTGCAGCACACAATAGCAAATTGGGGTTATAATGCTCAGGACAGAGTTAAAAGTAAATTGCAACCACTGTTTCCTGACATCATCCGCTTTCGGAAGCCCAAACAAAGACGTTTGGGCACGGAGGTGAATTAAAAAAACTAAATATCTCCCTTTGGAGTGGACTTTGAGATTTGTAACTTTCTAGATCTTTTTTATGCCCAAACATACACACTACACACTGACTAAAATTTAAAAAGTGAAAAGGCATAATAGGACCCCTTTAACATGATGTACCTGCTAACATAACATAAAAATGTAGACACGTTGTTAAAACTAAACTAATAAAAAAACAACAACATTTTAATTTTTTTACTCAAAATGAAAATTAAACATAAAATATAAAAACAAATTCAAAATATTAATAAAAACTGTAATAGTAGGCCTATCTCAATACTAAGATACCACTCTCCGTTAGTCACTGTAATGCCACACGTGGCTTACTGCTTTACTCTACTATGCACAAGTTTTATATTCTGCAGCAGTTTTTTTTTTTACTTTAAAGTAACATGCATGAGGAATCATTCACAATAAGACCTTAAACACTTAAGTGAACTTACAGTATGAAAATATATAGTCAATTTAGATTTTACATTTTCCTACTTATCTTCATGGTCCAGATCGTAATAGAATCTATGTTACAGTATGTTTTTCTACAGAGCTGATTTCTTATACTAATGACAGCGCTGTCGTTGGTAACAGTACATTAGCTAATGCGCTAGCAAATAGATATTCTTTTCACTCTTTTCCCCGGTTCCCCTGTAAGGTTGCAGTTCCGCATCCTCTATGACATCAGCGTCCCCAGTGTTTCGTGGGTCTACAGCTGGATGCCGGCCTTTATCGAGTAGGTGGAAGCGAATGTTCCTCGACCCTATTCATCTCCCACGGCTCCTCGCTAATTAAGCTGTCAGGCTGCTGTTTGAGGCCGGGGGAGAGCGACAGCATAAGAGCAGTGGTGGAGGGAGGCTGGATCCAGCATGTAATTTAAACGCAGCTCATAAGAACTTCAGCACCCAGCCAAGCCACCCGAAAAACGAAGCTAACCTCTCTCTTTATATATCACTGATATGAACGGCCTGTATAATATGCAGGTGCTGAGAGAGAGAGATATTAGGCAAGCTTATGTACACATGCATGTGTTGCATAATGCATATGCACATAAAGTGAGAGCTGAAAGTCAAAGCTGTGATTTAAAAAGAAAAAAAAAAGTGGAAAGCTTTTAGTTTTAAAAATTTTATGTATATATATATATATATATTAATTTAAAAAATATAAATAATATCAAATACATCAATATCAAATAAATCAAATATAAATTATGATATATAATGAAAATAAACAAATCTTTCACAATGCAACATGTTATGCAGCTATTTACATTTTAATAAAGAGTAAAATGAAAAATGTAGCTACTATACTTGGGCATTCTGGGACAAAATGAATCGACCTTCATCAAAAATTACTTGCGTCTTAATTCTAGCCAAGAGTACAGGTTGTTCTTTTATTTTACAGAATATCCTTTTGCACCAGATTGCCATTATGTCAAATAAATTATATTTGCATATGAAAGGATTCAAATGTGCTGCAGTAAAACCCAGACGATTGAATCTCTAAAAAACAAACCACATCGATGTTTGGTCAGTCATTCATATCTGAGTTTATGACTTTCTCTCCTAACAAAATCAATGTGCTAAACTATTTATGTGGGGTGGATTAAAGTAATAATTTATGTTATTATTTGTTCACCCTCATGTTTGTGGTGCTTTAGGATTGAAACAGGTGAAAGCACTGTGGAACAGTGGGCGTCTAAATTCCCTCAAATAAATGGTGGTCAGTGACCCCTCCATGGGAGACCGTGAGTAAATGTGAGCACTTTTGTCCTTCGTGGGTCTGTCTGGAGAACCGCAGAGCCAACCGTCACAAACCCGGTGAGATTCTCGTCTTTGCTGTAATAACTCTTTTTCTCTTTGCACTACGGGTGTTTGACATTTCAGGAGAAACAACTTCAGACCGAGACACGTACAATAAACTCCACCAGGCATCTGACAAGAAAATCGTATTTTTCTCTATTAGGATGGCTGGAAACATCTTGAGAAAGCTGCAAGAACAACTCGGAGACACACAATTGTACGTGTTGCACCTGGTGATAAAAGAAAATTGGACAAATTGTCACATTTTTAGGTATGGAATTACAGCTTAGAATTATACTAAACATTCACATTTTTTGTGTTGTCTTATCTCATATCAAGCTCATTTTTCACCTGGTGGATGACAAAACAGGTGAAATTCTCCATATACTTGGGCCAGTAAAGAACAATTTAGCAACACCCTAGCAGCCACAACTGATTGCCTTAGCAACACCCTAACAATCACCCAGATCACCTTAGTGGCCACTTCCAGACATTCTGAACATGCTAGCAACCACTTAGCAACACCCTAGCAACTACTAAACAGCACCCATGTAGCGACACCATTGCACCCACCCAGAATACTTGAGCAACAATCTGGCAACCACCAAGAACACCCTGGTAACCACCTAGGACACCTTAGCAACACCCTGGCAACCACCTAGAACACCCTAGCAACTATTAAACAACACCTATGTAGCGACACCATTGCTACCAACCAGAACACTTAAGCAATACTCTGGCAAGCATCAAGAACACCTTAGCAACATCCTGGCAACCACCCAGAACACTTGAGAAACACTCTGGCAACCACCAAGAACACCTTAGCCACTACTAAAAAGCACCCATGAAGCAACACTATTGCAACCACCCAGAACACTTAAGCAATACTCTGGCAACCATCAAGAACACCTGAGCAACATCCTGGAAACTACCCAGAACATCTGAGCAACACCCTGGCAACCACCTGGAACACCTTAGCCACTACTAAACAGCACCCATGTAGCAACACTATTGCAACCACCCAGAACACTTAAGCAATACTCTGGCAACCATCAAGAACACCTGAGCAACATCCTGGAAACTACCCAGAACATCTGAGCAACACCCTGGCAACCACTTAGGAACACCGTAGCAGCTACTGAACAGCACTCTGACAAACACTTAGCAACACCCTTGCAGCCAACCAGAACTCCTAGGCAACACCCTGCCAAATACTTAGAACACTTTAGCAACACCCTGGCAACCACATACTGTAGAAACAACCTAACAACCACTGAGCCACACTCATTTGAAAGACTTTTAAATCAGCAAAATGTAAGTATTAAAATTTGATGTGGTGTTCACCTGTGCTGGCTTTGAAGCGAATGTGTTCTCGCTAGATTCTCAGAGCCCAAAAATAGAGCAAAAATGAAAAAAAGTGGCCTCAAAAGCAGCATTATCAGCTGCTTCCATCTGAACAATCACATCTGTGAGCGAGCGGATCAGGACAGATGGATATGGCTGCCTAGAAGGCCTGGGGTTGCAGGCAGATTGTTACAATTCTTCAGCAGATTTGAGAGCCTGTTAAACTGATGCTTGTTAAGCCCTTTGCCCTTTTGAAACCAATTTTGGCGTCTCTGCACCCATGCCTGTGTGAGTATGTGGTCAGCTTGCTTTTTCCGGCGCTTGGCTCGGGTCTGGATTACGACAGCACTTTCCCTACTCTGGGTCACCGGGATCAGCTTCACTCAACAGCACAGCCATACATATAATCCCATCAGCCCCAGCATGGAAGAAGGATTTCAGGGTGACTATGAGGACTTGGACAGAAGATTAGGCCACTGAATATCTCATTCCACCTCACAAATGGAGAGTAAGATCATCAAATCGGGGATCATTTGCTTGCTTTACATTTCCACATGTGTAGATTTAGAGTTTATCTGCTGTTTTTAGCCAGAGAATTTAGAAATGTCAGAAAAATGCTGAATAATTTTCCAAAATGTGCTGTATACACTGTCAGAAAAAGATATTAATAACAGTACCAAATTGTACCTTTAGTGCTACAACAGCATGTCACTGAGGCAGTACTAGTACCCTATTTATCCCTAAAGGGTTAATAATAGTACCAAATTGTACCTTTAAGAGTGAAACAGTTTGTAACTGGAGCAGTACCCTCAAAGGGACACCTTTGTATCTTGTTGACCCCTAAAGGGTTAATGATAGTACCGAATTGTACCTTTAAGAGTGCAACAGTTTGTAACTGGGGCAGTACCCTCAAAGGGACACCTTTGTACCTTGTTGACCCCTAAAGGGTTAATGATAGTACCGAATTGTACCTTTAAGAGTGCAAGAGTTTGTAACTGGGGCAGTACCCTCAAAGGGACACCGTTGTACCTTGTAGACCCCTAAAGGGTTAATGATAGTACCGAATTGTAACTTTAGGGGTACAGCACCTTGTTATAAAGCTGCATAAAGTGTACAGTGTGCAGGATTCAGGTAGTAGTAAACTGCAGTCTGTAGCACCATCTAGTGGCTGCTAACAAAATAATCACATTTCTATGTTAAATTTTTTTTTTTGACAATAAGAGGGAAGAAGGCCATGTGTTCATGAGAGCACATGTGGGTTTGTGTGTGTGTGTGTGTGTGTGAGAGCTGGCTTTGACATCATCAGAGATCACAACACACCTGCACACTGACCCCAATCCTTATCATAAGGATCTTACTGTCCATCACTGAGACAACTGTTTAATACTCTCTCTCTCTCTGCAGAGTCACGGTCTCGTGCAGGACAGAGGAGCAAACACACGCGGTCTGATGATTCGACAAAAACACAGGCAGGAATTTATGGCATCAGTTGTGAGTATATAAGCATTCTATTCTATTCTATTCTATTAGACAAAATTATTGTTCTTATTACAAAATTATTGTTCTTATTACAAAATTACATAAAAAGTGTCACAAAATATCTGTGGACAAGTCACAAGTCACAAATCCAAAACAAAACAAATATCTTTTAAAGTAAGTCTTTAAAAAATTCAGTTTTGTTTTAGTATGAATAACAAGCATGGCAATATGTATATATTTTGTTAATGCTATTTGTAACAATGCACTGTCCTATTTTGCATATATGCATACATACTCCACTTTTGGAATTAAACTGATGTGGTTTTAAATCAGTAATAAAACAGTCTGTGGCACCGAAGTGTAACAAAGCTACTGCAATGTAGAGAAATATAAAGTTTTTGTAAGATATCAAAAATGGCCATAATAAAAATTAAATGTATTCGTGTTTGACATGAGGGTGAATGTTTACTTTGATCAAATATTACAATGATTTCTGTAAGAAGTAGTTGTAAATTTAAATTTAAATATATCCCCAAGTATAAACATAATTGTTAACAATAATTATTATTATTTTTAATATTTAGTTATGTAAATATGGGAATTACAGTTGAAGTCAAAAATGTACGTACACCTTGCAGAATTGTTGAACAGAATGAACAGAATGAAAATTGTTCTTATTTTGCCTACATACCAAAGCAAATCCAGCTTATCAACAGGTGGATTATCTGCTGATGAGAGCAAATTGACCCCAGCCTGCCCTACCAAGGGTCAGGGCACTGCCCAGAAGGCCCTCCGAGACACCAGCCGTGTGCTGGAAAAGACATCGTGGAGAAACCCACGGGACTGAGGCAGTGGGTAAGGTCGGGAGAAGGATGGCTGTTAATGACATTCAGGAAGCCGTACTCTGACACTTTGACCTGAAGAGGAAGTGCAGCACGGCGTGTTGGGTTTAGAGACTTGAACATGGCAATAGAGTCATGTTTACAGAGGATTTTCCCTCTTGGGTTTAGATGGGAAAACAGCTCAGTTGAAGCCCGCCGGAATGTCGAAAACAGCACAACATTCCTGATCCGAATATTGGTATATAGGCCTAAGATATTATGCTCTGATTATAATAAAATAAACCCAGACAGGGGAATCAGGACATTTACATAAAAAAATATTACACTAGTAACTAACTAACTAAATAAATAAAACCTTATCTTCTTATAAACTAGTGTTAAGAAAACGTCCAAAATACACAATTAAGTGTTTATTTTATTTATTCATTTTATTTATTTGTGACTGTAGATTTATATTACAGTACATCTCTTTAAGGAAAAAAAAATTCTAATGCACTGAGCCAGAATGTTCAGATTTTGGTTATGGAAATGTAGTGAATTTTTAATTAAATAATGCACCATTTACAGTCTATCTATCTGGCTACCAAACAAGAATACCATTTTTGACCCCTGATAAAGAGACACACATTTTTTTGTTGTATGTTAAAGTAACAGGCAACAAATGCAAAAGCCTTCTTCCACAATTCTTTTGTAAGCTGTAATTTAATATTTCCATAATAAAATCTTCATATCTGAATGACCTTTATATTCTTACACGTCTCCCCTTTTGAGCTCCAAGCACTTCACCTCCTTGGTCACTCTTGTAGATCAGCATCTGTGCTGACCGATCAGTTGTCCTCTGCTGGACTTTGCCCTGTGCTAAAGTTAGTGTGACCTCCAATGAGATCCCTTACAAAGGTAGAGGATGGAAATAAATCTTGTTTCCTTTCAACGAGACGAAGCAGTTACTTCCTGCATGATTTTATTGTCTGATGTTTCTTGCTGTGTGACTCGGTTGTTGATATGTTTTACTGAGCATAAAGATGGGATTTAGGGAGTTTGGAAAGTGCGTGTTTGTGAGATTTCATGTGTGTCCGGTGTCTGTGAAAGTACTCTGCGGTGAGACATCCAGTTGAGACTCGAAAAGTAAGACAGGATGAAGAAGGAAAGAGAGAAAGCAAGGGTCTTCAGAGACACACCATGCACACAGGATATCTGGCATGTTCAGCCTCAAAGAACAAGACGGTCAGACAAGAAAAACTAAAACTTAAAAAAAAACAACAACTTATTTTTAATTGAGTTTACTCTGAGAGATTAACTCCACTAATACTTTGACATTTAGTTAATGCTTGTTCAAGGACACACATTCTGGAGTAAGTTTCCTTTTATTTAGTTTCCTAATATTTAATTGGTCTGTCTGTTTGTCCATCTGTCCATTGTTCTGTATATCAATCTGTCTGTCTATTGTTCTGTCTACTGTATCCATCCATCCATCCACCTGTCGTTCTATTGTTCTTTCTATCTATCTGTCTGTCTGTTATTCTATCTACTGTATCCATCTATCCGTCCATCCATTCACCTGTTGTTCTATCATTCTTTCTATCTATCTGTCTGTCTGTCTTTCTATCTGCTGTATCCATTCATCCATCCATCCATCCATCCATCTATCGTTCTTTCTATCTATCGGTCTGTCTGTCCTTCTATTTACTGTATCCATCCATCCATCCATCCACCTGACGTTCTATCATTCTATGTATCTGTCTGTCTGTTATTCTATCTACTGTATACATCCATGCATCTGTCATTCTTTCTATCTGTCTGTCTGTAGCCATCCATCCATCCATGGTTTTGGGTTTCTTGCACCAGGTACAGCAAATGTTTTCTAATTTGCATGTTAATTTAGTTATTGGACTGGATATCTTAAACCCAGTACAGGTTTTGGAATGTTTAATAATAATAATAATTCCTTACATTTATATAACGCTTTTCTGGGCACTCAAAGCACTTTACATAGACGGGGGGAATCTGCTCAACCACTACCAGTGTGCAGCATCCACCTGGATGATGCGAAGGCAGCCATATTGCGCTAGAACGCCCACCACACACCAGCTTACTGGTGGAGAGACAGAGCGACGAAGCCAATCAGTAGATATGGGAATGGTTAGGAGGCCATGATGGTCAGAGACCAATGGGATGCCAGGGTTACACCACTACAATTTTTCTAAGTGAAAAAGTGTAGGGAAGTACACAAATAGTCAGGACCTCAGTTTAACATCTCATCTGAAAGACAGTGCTTTTTGACAGTATAGCGTCCCCATCACTACACTGGGGCGTTAGGACCCGCACAGACCACAGGGTGAGCACCCCCTGCTGGCCTCACTAACACCTCTTTCAGCAGCAACCTAGTTTTCCCAGGAGGTCTCCCATCCAGGTACTGACCAGGCTCAGCCCTGCTTAACTTCAGTGTGCCACCAGTCTTGGGCTGCAGGGTGATATGGCTGCAATGTTTGAATTCAATTATGACTTCTGCTTAGACTATTCTGTCTTAAAAATGTTTTTCCCCCTCTTAAACCAGAACGGATGTTTGTAATTGTGTGTTTGTTCTTTTGTAAATGTGGGGTTTAAATCAAGTGAAAAAAAACAACAACTGAAAAACTTAAATAGTTAAAGGGGATAGTTCACCCCTTTAATGACAATTGTCATCATTTACTTGGCCTCGTGTTGTTCCAAACCAGTATGAAATTCTTCTGAAACAATTAAGGCCAATTCTTTCATTCTGAATGCTTCACAACCCTGGAGCAAGTACACTCTGCACACATTATCGTAATTTTTAAACTTTGCAAAACATAAAATTGTTTATTCAGTCATTTGACACGCCACTTCATATATGGTGTGGCTAGAAGTTACCTATCAGCTCCATTGGCAACCTGTGGTCAGCTCAGCCTGGCCTGGAAAGACTAAAGCCATGGAGACAAGAGGGAGAGAGTGAAGGAACGGGAGTGAGAGAAAAAGAAAGACGAAGAGAAAGAAAGTGACGAAAATATCCCGGAAAGTTGCTCTATAATTGGCGCAGTCTGTCAGAGCCCTATTTTATGTGCATGAGCAGGGCAGGGCAGCCATCTCGTCCCCACTGAAACCCAACACTTACAGGAACAGTTCTTCATCCCTCCCACCTCCCAGCAGAGGAGAGCAGACTCCACAACACTCTACTCCTCACTGCAGGATTACTGTATGTGTGTGTGTGTGTGTGTGTGTCATCACACCTGTGTGTGACCTTACCTGGAGCTTTATTTCAAGGAGGATGCTGCTTTGAAACTTCAGGTGTCTGTGAGGTGTGTTTCAGGAGGAGGTTGAAGAAGATCTTCTTGTTCCCACGAATTGACATCACAGGTAAGAGTGAGGTTTATCATGCATATCCCATCAGTACACATGTCTCTGTTATAGTGTTTACTTGTTGATATTTTATGCTAGAATATTTAGCCATCATGTCTTGATAGCTCAGTCTGGTCTTCAACTAGTGCTTTCTTTGTTCTTCCACTTTTTTGGAGAACTTTAGAAGAAC
Organism: Sinocyclocheilus grahami; assembly: GCF_001515645.1. Classification (NCBI taxonomy): domain Eukaryota; kingdom Metazoa; phylum Chordata; class Actinopteri; order Cypriniformes; family Cyprinidae; genus Sinocyclocheilus; species Sinocyclocheilus grahami. The sequence continues at coordinate 67,604 of NW_015505611.1, read as the reverse complement.
AAAAGGCTGGTTTTTACATTTTACAACGGATAGAGTGAAGCTTTCTGGTTTATTCATCTGCAGGTTGCTCCCATGCTGGTCGTTCAGCAGAGATTTGGAGTTTGGCCGGAGTGTTAGTGGAGATAGATGCACTGAAAGGTTTCAGAGACTCAAAACTAGAAATGTACCTGCAAATGACAAAAAAAATATAAAAACTGACTTTTGATGGTTGTGAAAATTGCAAATTGATCAATAAGGAAATGACAGAGGTAAGTAGGTCAGTCAGTTGGGTTGGTGACCAAAATATTGTAGGCTATAGAGCTGATAAATATATATTATAAAGTATATTATACTGTAATAACTAAAAGGTGGGTGAAGAAAAGCAGGTTATAGAGCTGGTAACCAAACGACTATAAGTTATTGAGATGGTAAAACAAAAACAGTACTGTATGTTATACTGTATGTCTAGTTACTAAAAGTTATAAGTTCGCTGATGAAGAGAATGCAGGTCAGCTGACCAAAATATTGTAGGTTATAGAGCTGGTAAACCAGAACAATAGTATGTTATACTTTACATCTAGTAACTAAAAGCTTGTAAATTGGCCGATGAAAAGAATGCAGGTCATAAAGCTGGAAACCGGTAATAGAGCAGATAAACCAAATACAGTATGTTATTCTGTATTCCTAGTAACTAAAATGTTATAAGGTGGTTAATGAATAGAAATCAGGTAATAAGCCTGGTAACCAAATGATTGTAGGCTGCAGGGAAGATAAACAATATGTTTTGGAGCTGGTAATCGAAAGGTTATAGGCCGTGGGACTGGTAATCCAAAAATGTATAGGACTGGTAAAGTAAACAATTGTAGGTTGTCAGGCAGGTAAATAAAAGATGGTCGTTCAAAGGGCTGGTAACCAAATGATTACAGATTAGTTAAAGACTGAAGATTGAAGAACATTTTAATAACCCAAAGAGAAAGAACCTTTTTCCACAATAAAGATATTTTTGGGGATATGGAAAGATTTCATGGATGTTAAAGTTTCATCATAGAGCCATAGATGCCTATTAAGAGCCTTTATTTTTAGACTTTAGGGCTGGTAAACAGATGGCTGTATGTGACCATGACCTTTGTGCCTAAAGGTCTTACCTTAAGCCCATGGTATACTTTGGCCATCCGTGTGACATAATTTTCATCATTAGGAGGGTCTGCGGATGTCCGTGCCCACTTTACGCATACAGCCTAATTTTTATGACTTCATGGACTAGGTTAGAATATAATTGCTTCTGGAAGAGTATAAAAAAGCAACTGTACTGTGCATGTGTCGAACTCGTCTATCTGTGCTCATTCGCAGTTGAGTATACTTTGAAAGCTGTGCAGACACAAATGAGCACGAGACAAGAAAAACAAGTTTACCCAGGCCTTTAACCCCAGGTTCTTTCTGGCCATTGACCATATAATGTGTACTTTAAAATGTGTTTTAACCAACATTTGTAGCAGTGAACAGAAGGGCTAAAAACAGAAATGGGTGTTCACTCCTACAAACATTTCATTTGAGTTATTTTCATCTATTTTTAACCAAGTGCGGGTCTATTAGTTTTAGAAAGCAGCAGGCAATTTAGGCTAATAACTTGACCAGAGGGCTGGTAAAACAATGTGCCCTTTAATACTTTGGACTTCTGAACTGACTGTAAGAAAACAGAAGCCTTTGCAACTCTGAAATTTGATGTCCATAGAGATACCAGCTGGTATACCACATCTGAACTGAAAGGAGGCTACGGGTGGCTGTTTCTTTCCACAAAACATAAAAAGATGATGTTTACTGCAAATCTATAAATGCTCTGGTTATACTTTGGGACAGTAGTTAAATGAATGCGGGATACTTTCACAGCATCAAAGAAACATAAGAAGACCTGCTCTGGTCAGAGGGTTCAAAGAGCTCATCGTGCTGAGAGATACTATGAGCTTCTAAGACCAAAAGCAATGAGCAAGCAAGGCTTTCTGGGTCATATGATGATAATGCAAACCTTCATGAAAAAAGGAGGGAGAGGAATGAGTTATTGAAAGCAACAAAGAAAAGACACTGAATTGTGTAAGAGGAGGCGTCAGGCCGGCAGTTCACGAGGAACATGACTGTTTTCCTATTGGCCTGACAGATCCAAAAATGGGCAGTTTTTCATTTCTAAATGCATCAACTAGTACTGGAAAAATATAAGTAGGACTTTTAACTCACTAACTGAATCGATTGCATTTTTACAAGGCATCAGAGTCACAGTTCGCTCTATTGTCCTTGATGAAGGTTTTGCAAAAAGAATGGTAATTTTATGCACCTGAAAGTTAGACAGCTTAGATGAAACTGCCTGTGAGGATGAGATGCCACATCATCAAGGCTCTGCAAACCATAATTCAATGCTTCCCAAAGTTGCTCCCTCTGATGATAGTGTGCTCCATGGGGCGTACTATACACCACTAAATCTGAAGAACACCCTATTTACACCGAAACATCAGTTCAGCTTAGCCAGAGGAGTGTGGTTAGTCACCAGTGGTGGAATGTATAGTTAAGTGAATGGGGGAATGAATTACGCTTGGACGTAAAACTTTCTTGGATTTTCTTTCTGTTACCCCTCCTTGGTTATTCTGGTTTGCTGATGGAGACCTGCATTTCATGATGTGTTATTTATAATATTATGCATTTTTCCTAAATACATATTAAATATGTATCACGTGCATGCTAGAACTTTTGCTAATGTATATGTCTATTAGAAAACAAGCATTATTTCTTCACCATGCACTACATTTCCAGAGGTGTCCATCACACATATGGATGAAGGATGAATCTCATGGAAACATATATAGGTCACACTTCACACCAAAAATAAGATTATAATTAAATGATATAATTATATAAAATTATACATATAATTATATACGATTATAGTCATTAAAATTAGTAGAAATTTATAATTAATGTATTATTTTTTGTTTGTTTTTATGTAAAAAAAAAATCTTTATTTAAACTTTATTTATTTAAGGTTGTAGTATATTTAAAAAAAAGATTTTATATTATTTAAAGTAATGTGGAGAGTGGTGTGTTTAAAGGTCATGAAAAACAATGATTTAGTCTAAAGCTTAAAATGGTAAATAGCCCTGCATTCACTTACACACTGTTTTTATGAGCATGGCTCATCTTGTTGTCAGCTCAAACTGAAACGGCAACTTGGAAAGTACAAATCAGGATTAATGGGCTGCACTGGCAGTACATCAGTTAGTGCAGAGCTAACATGAATCATACACTTCACTTCTGTTTGCAATCGTTCAATGTAACTCAGTTCAGAGTCCAAATGACTGATCACCTCACATTTGTTCTCATGTCTCCACAGGAGCAACAAGTTGCTGATCATCGCACCTTAGCGGGAATATCAGCAAACAACAGCGGAGAAGGAGATGAAGTTTCGATTTGGGCTCAGGATCTCTTTGGTCCTGACCATACTGGCTCTGACTCTGTACGGAGGCGGCGTTGAAGGACAAAGGGCAGGTGAGGTCACATACTAGACTAAATATACAGTTTTCATGACCCCTAACCACATCTCTGTTTAGCTTTGGTTCTAATTTTGACTTTCAGTGAGTCTGTTGTAATGTGTGCAGATTGAGGTTTTGAACCTGACATACTAGTAGCTTTGAGTTCTTTGCAAAATTCAGCCCATGTATTATCCAACCGGACCATGGGGGAAACACAAACCTCATAAATCTGTGGCTAAACTGTATACACACAGTCTGTAAAATTGAATGTCCTTTGTCCCAGGTTGCAAGAATGTCCACTATGATCTGGTATTCATTTTGGACACCTCTTCCAGTGTGGGCAAGGAAAACTTTGAGAAGATCCGGCAGTGGGTGGCGAACCTGGTGGAATCTTTTGACGTAGGTGCGGAGAAGACGCGTGTAGCCGTGGTTCGTTACAGCGACCGTCCTACCACGGAATTCAACCTGGGCAGGTACAAAACCCTTGGAGAGGTCAAGCGTGCTGCTGGGAACATCCGCTACCTGGGTGGGAACACCAAAACTGGAGATGCCATCAGCTTTACCACCAACAACATCTTCACAGAAATGGCCGGGGCGAGGCCTGCCAGTAAGGGCATTCAAAAAGTGGCAATCTTACTAACGGATGGCAGGAGTCAGGATTTTGTTTTGGAGCCATCAATTGCTGCAGCGGCTGCTGGTATCAGGTTGTTCGCCGTAGGGATTGGGGAAGCACTGAGAGAGGAGCTGGAGGAGATTGCGGCAGAACCCAAAAGTGCTCATATGTTCCATGTGACGGACTTTGACGCCATTGACAAGATCAGGGGCAGGTTGAGGAGGAGACTCTGCGAGAGTGAGTATTATGAGTTTGATTTTGCACCATGTACATTCTTAAAAATAAAATAAAGGTTCCAAAAAGGGGTTTTCACAGCAATGCCATTGAACAGGTGTCCAAACCTGTTCCTGGAGAGCCACTGACCTGCAGAGTTTAGCTCCAGCCTTAATAGAACACACCTGAACCAGCTAAGGTCTTCAGACTCACTAGAAACTTCCGGGCAAGCGTGCTGGAGCTGGTTGAAGCTAAACCCTGCAAGACGTTGGCCTTCAAGTACCAGGATTGGAGACCCCTGTCATAGAACAAGCCTGGAAAATTCTGGTCCTCGAGATCCATTTTAGCTCCAACCCTGATCAAACTCACCTGCCTATAGCTTTCTTGTAAACCTGAAGACTTTGATTACCTGGTTCAGGTGTGTTTTATTACAGATATAGTTAAGCTCTTCAGGAAAGTGGGCCAAAGTTGCCCATCCTGCCTTGGAAGAACTATTTTGGGTTCTCCAAATAACCTTTCAGTGAACAGTTCTTAAAATAACCATTTATCAGTGTGAAGAACATTTTGATAATCTAAAGAAACTTTTTCCACTACAATTTAACTTTTGTGCAGTAGAAAGGTTCTTGATCAGGGGTGTCCAAACCTGTTCCTGGCCACTGACCTGCAGAGTATAACTCCAACCCTAATTAAACACAACTGAACCAGCTAATCAAGGTCTTTAGACTTGCTAGAAACTTCCAGGCAAGTGTGTTGGAGTTAAACTTGGCCCTCCAGGAGCAGGACTGGTCACCCTGCCTGTTCTTGACTGAACTGTAGATGCCAATAAAGAAACTTTAGAGAGGACTTCCGTTACACAGTCAGATATAGGTGGGAGTTGACATAACATGTAGTTGACTTGACAGTTAACTAAAAACATCAGTCATTTAATATGCTTTTGTTGGCACACATTTCCATTCACAAGAAGGTCTGTTCTGTGCCATACAAGACTTGTTGGAAAGGAACTGGAAGCTCTTTGGTCCGGACATTTTTGTGGTTTCTTGTCTCTGTGAGCTCTGAGTAAAGAGGTGTAGTAAGTACAAGAGAGCTCAAGTGCTTTTCCAGATCACATCTGCTCCGCAGGCAAAGATAGCCTAAAAGTACATGTGGGATAGTCTTTGGAGGCCATTACAAACAACAAGCTTGCATTAAAACTATGAATATAGATTCAAAAATACATAAACCCAAACCGTTGAGATATGTGGCCTGTATTGACCGTCCAAATGGAAATTATGTGTACACATAGTATGTTTTTAGTGCTGATGGATGCTTAGCACACCAGACTTGATATTCCTCACTAAAATTAGTGAGAGTGGGAGGACGACGACACCTGGAGCTCTTTAGTTTGAAGTGGAAATCTGAGTCCGTAGTAGCACTAAAGCTATCCAAAAACTCTTGTGTAGTAAAATTAGTATTAAAACATGACACATTTTGTTGAAAGCACACTCTTTAAACAATCATTGATATTTGAAGAGGTTTTAACACAAACCTTTTTAAGTCAGACAACCTTGTGAGAAGATAGGGAACCCCTTTGACTTGGCAGGGTGATGGAGAGATAAAAGAGAAAGAGATAAACTGATTAATTGTAAACCCAAACCTTGACCCTGCCCTGATTCCAACCAAAAGCCCTCTTCTGAATGGCTCTAACCACATACATGACTCAGTGTGCAGATCAACTTGACGATCTCACTGCCAGTTATGGACTTTGTTGTCCCATCAGGGATTATCCTTCAAGCATTTAGAAAGGCTGAAACTGCATATCAGGTCCAGTTCTGTTATAACCAAGATCATTTGACTCTAGCGTTGGCGTCTAAGAACACTGGTGGCTAGAAAACATGGCATCTCTAAGGTCCAAGTTATTTTATGCCATGAAAATTACAGTCCTAAGGTTTCACGTGGAACAGGGCTCCACAGTACGGTTTTTACTTTTTAATCTTTGGCTTTAATTTGTTTTATGTTAAAAGATAAAAAGCATTACCTCTTTAAGGAGCACAATTATAATTGCGCTCCCTATAATGCATTGTTTCTAACTTGGAATGGGATAAATTTTTCTCTTATTACTATTATTATTATTGGCTATATACAGTGTGTATATATATTGCATTGTGGCATACATGATTCAAATGCATTTTATTTTTATCCATTTAAATTGTATGTTTTTGTACAAAATTTTATTTTTTTTAATAAATAAATAGTTTTTGACCAGGATGTTACAGTAATGACAAAATATCATAAATATAATGCTATAATGCAAAAAAATTTGCATTAAAGTCCTTATAGTTCTTTCACTGGGCCATTTTTTTTATTTTTCATATTTGAAATGAATGAAAAGTGTGTGTTTGACTGGGTAGTTTCATCACTTAGTGTATCTGGGCTTTGGTTCATGTCGGTGGTCCACCTATGGCTACAGCATGCCAGATATGTAATCAGTGGTGGGACACTGCTAAACAGAACAGCAGTGCACTGTAATAGTGTTGGGTGCGCTAATTTCCGCATGTTTGCTTTAGCATCTGTTGTTCCGGTTTCCTAAATCTGGTTTTGATTAACTTAATGGGCATTTCAAACAGGAGAGAAAACATTTGATTAAGACCTTCCCCTTCTTGAATCTCTGAGGATAGCTCGCATACTTGCCTGGAGGATTCAGATATGCTATTTACAAAGATGAATATTTTGTGTTGGACACAATAATGAAATGGGATTGTTTCTGTATGCCTAGTGCATCCAAGAAAATTTGGATGTGAGGTGTTTCAGTTGCCGATACTGGCATTCTGAATGGTTTTAAATGTGTTGCTATGTGGTTGCTAGGGTGTTTTGGTTTCTTACTGGTTATTTGAGTACTTTAAGTTAGCACAAATATACAGTTGGTTATAGTTTTACAAAGTCTTCTATATGACACAGCACTTTCTAAAATGTTGCATCATTCTCCAGCCTGAAATGTCAAGGTGATTAATTGTTGATTTCCTTGCTCAGCCATTGCCAGTTGGGCCCTTTTAAGCATGAATAATGTCTGATCTTTAAAAATAATATTTTATAAACTGACTAAAATCTTAACATGAAACAGTGCAAATTGTCCTGTGCTTTTGCATTCATTACATCGTTAACTAACAACATCTGGAAACACTTTGCAGGTGCATCATGATTTATATTCAGTTAAAATAATTTTACCAACTGAATATCCTTAGCATCGCTATGATTTTTATGTGATCCAATCACGATTTGATGTGCTTTAAGAAATAAGCAAGGGACAAACAAGAAAATAAATGCAAAAGTCTTTGGAAAAACAATGTGGAAAGGCAGCAATCTGAAGGCTAAGTTCTGCTCAGTCCATCATTTTAGTTTCATGGCCATTCTCTAAATTACAGCCTTTATGCCACAGCTGAAGGAAGTTGCCCTCGATAGAGCTCAGTTAGAAATCACTCATTTAAACAATGACGCACTCCTTGCTTTAGATTGCTTTGTCATTTCACCAGGCTCAAAAACAACCCATTATGTATGACCCCAATTTGATAGTTACTTGTCACTTAGCAGCATGCTAATTGTGGGGTCAGTCCCCCAAAATAAACTATGAGGTTAAATGCACAGTTCAATTGTGAATCATTTGAGACAGATCACTTCAATGAATCCACTGATACAGCCATTCTAAATGATTCATTCATAAATCACGAGTTCCTCTCACAGTCTGAATGTAGGCTACACCATTAACTTTGCTTCTACAGCTAACTCTAATAGCCTACCAACTAGTTTAGTTTTCTGGCATGACTAAGAACTAGTAGTAGTTAGTTAGCAACCTACTTTTTGTGTTTTAGAAAAGTTGAGGGAACAACATTAGCTGTTTGAAGCAATACAGAAAGACAAACCTTAAATTTCTCAGCATATTAGAATGATTTCTGAAGGATCATGTGAATTCGTACCCGCTCAAACTTACTAGCCTGGAAATGAAACCGAAGCCATTCGCTTTATTAGATTTTCTGTAACATATTTCAAGGTAAAAGATAAATAAATACCAAGCAGCAGCAACCTTCCGGTCTCTCGTGAAACCAACACGGAAGTGACTAAAACTGCAATTCATCGACTGGCCGCTAGAAGCTGGCTCCTAAAGGGAGTCAGTCCCATAAACTCCCCATGTTAAAATGGCCAACTTTACAGCAGAAAAAAAAATGTTTACAGCCTGGTACTAAAAGTGGTTTTGGTCTATATAGCAAATTTTGCCCTTCATGACAACTGTGAGGGGGGGTTGAATTTTTTTAAAACTCAGCCGTTTAAATTATATTAAGCCTTAAAGTTCTGCATAATTAAGGGCGTGGCCACTTGAGTGACAGGTGAATTATCGCTGCTGACACTGCCGTCAAGCTAGGTGGGCGTGGTTTCAGCAACCAGCTCCTGCCTCTTTGCCCATTTTCGATTATCCGGGAGTGACGCGTGGTGACGCGCTGCCAAGATGGCAACGGCCGGCTCCACCCACTTTGAGCTTCAAAAACGCTCTTCAGAAACCTACGGGTGATGTCACGGACACTACATCCATGTTTCTATATGTCTATGATAAATACAGTTGCTTTCCAATATAAAAAAAAACTGTTATTTTAAATTGAAATATTATTTCACAATATCACAGTTTTGTTGTATGTTTGATTCAATAAACACAACCTTGAGTATAAGAGACTGCTTTCCAAACTTTTGGTATTGTAAATCTGCCAACGATATGTGGATATCCGCTGCACTGGTAACATAACTTGGCTCACATAACGGATACAACACAAATATAGACAGCCAGGTGCTCTTTTCTCCAACCTTTATTTATCCTTGGGTGGGCGGCTGAGCTCTTTATTTTTTTGGCGGTCATGGTGATGTTTGCATCGGGCTGGGACTCGTTCGGGGGTGTGGGGGTTTGGGAGGGTCACGCTGAGGACACTGTATCAGACAGAGATGTAATTGTGTCAAGTGACCCAGCCTCTGTAAAGTGGAATTCGTAGCGAAGTTGAGGCCTCTTAAACGCTACAAAGTGCTTTTTATAGGAGCGATTAAAGAAAATTACAGGGTCTGATCGTACATGATTGTCAGGGGCACGATCAGCCGCTGTGGTTTGAGCGTCTGACTGCTTCGTGCCAAGAGTGTGTGCATGTGTGGGAGAGTAAGAGAAGGATAAAAAAAACAAAAAAAACAACAACATTAAAATCATTTAATCAATGGAATATTTTGGTTTTATAGTACGATTTTTGTGCATTGTTCTACTAGTGAAAAGCCATTTAGCCTTTTCAGGATGAAATGGGAAACTTGGAGTAGGCCTAATTGGGGTAACGTCATTTACACATCATTTAGCCTACTTTAAATTTGAATGTTCCAAAATATTCATAACCGGTTTCTAATCTGAGACTAATTTCCACTCACTTGCTCTATTTTTAGGTTGGGCTGAGTTAATATAGGTGAAGCCAATGTTAGTTAAGCGATTTTACACCTGAAAACCAAAAACCAAAGTTTGACCACTTGGTGTCATTGTGCCTGTCCAGAATAGTTCAGTCAAAAATAAAAATAATTTTATTATTACTTGCCTTCATGCCCTTTCAAACATTTATGTATGTATTGTTTATTTATGAGAAAAGGCAAAAGTAGATTTGTTTCCATGTTTTCAAAGTATGCAGCAACAGTTCATATTATCCACATCTGTCAAATTCCAAAAAGTACCATAAATGTGACCCTGGAGCACAAAACCAGTCTTACGTCGCTAGGGTATATTTGTAGCATTAGCCAAAAAAAAACATTGTATGGGTCAAAATTATCGATTTTTCTTTTATGCCAAAAATCATTAGGATATTAAGAAAAGATCATGTTCCATGAAGATATTTTGTAAATTTCCTACCGTAAATATATCAAAACGTAATTTTTGATTAGTAATACGCATTGCTAAGAACTTCATTTGGACAACTTAAAAGCGATTTTCTCAGTATTTTGAATTTTTTGCAACCTCAGATTCCAGATTTTCAAATAGTTGTATCTCGGCCAAATATTGTCCTATCATAACAAAACATACAACAATGGAAAGCTTATTTATTCAGATGTATAAATCTCAATTTCAAGACTTGACCCTTATGACTGGTTTTGCGGTCCAGAGTCACAAATAAACTTTTACTAATATACTAATTTAAAAGTAAACTATGTTCCTCTAAAAATAACATGGTTCTCGTGGGTGATTCAGATCTGGCACACAACGTTTGCCAATCAGATCACCTGTACACCAAATAACCTTTCAGTGAACAGTTCTTAAAATAACCATTTATCAGTGTGAAGAACATTTTGATAATCTAAAGAAACTTTTTCCACTACAATTTAACTTTTGTGCAGTAGAAAGGTTCTTGATCAGGGGTGTCCAAACCTGTTCCTGGCCACTGACCTGCAGAGTATAACTCCAACCCTAATTAAACACAACTGAACCAGCTAATCAAGGTCTTTAGACTTGCTAGAAACTTCCAGGCAAGTGTGTTGGAGTTAAACTTGGCCCTCCAGGAGCAGGACTGGTCACCCTGCCTGTTCTTGACTGAACTGTAGATGCCAATAAAGAAACTTTAGAGAGGACTTCCGTTACACAGTCAGATATAGGTGGGAGTTGACATAACATGTAGTTGACTTGACAGTTAACTAAAAACATCAGTCATTTAATATGCTTTTGTTGGCACACATTTCCATTCACAAGAAGGTCTGTTCTGTGCCATACAAGACTTGTTGGAAGGAACTGGAAGCTCTTTGGTCCGGACATTTTTGTGGTTTCTTGTCTCTGTGAGCTCTGAGTAAAGAGGTGTAGTAAGTACAAGAGAGCTCAAGTGCTTTTCCAGATCACATCTGCTCCGCAGGCAAAGATAGCCTAAAAGTACATGTGGGATAGTCTTTGGAGGCCATTACAAACAACAAGCTTGCATTAAAACTATGAATATAGATTCAAAAATACATAAACCCAAACCGTTGAGATATGTGGCCTGTATTGACCGTCCAAATGGAAATTATGTGTACACATAGTATGTTTTTAGTGCTGATGGATGCTTAGCACACCAGACTTGATATTCCTCACTAAAATTAGTGAGAGTGGGAGGACGACGACACCTGGAGCTCTTTAGTTTGAAGTGGAAATCTGAGTCCGTAGTAGCACTAAAGCTATCCAAAAACTCTTGTGTAGTAAAATTAGTATTAAAACATGACACATTTTGTTGAAAGCACACTCTTTAAACAATCATTGATATTTGAAGAGGTTTTAACACAAACCTTTTTAAGTCAGACAACCTTGTGAGAAGATAGGGAACCCCTTTGACTTGGCAGGGTGATGGAGAGATAAAAGAGAAAGAGATAAACTGATTAATTGTAAACCCAAACCTTGACCCTGCCCTGATTCCAACCAAAAGCCCTCTTCTGAATGGCTCTAACCACATACATGACTCAGTGTGCAGATCAACTTGACGATCTCACTGCCAGTTATGGACTTTGTTGTCCCATCAGGGATTATCCTTCAAGCATTTAGAAAGGCTGAAACTGCATATCAGGTCCAGTTCTGTTATAACCAAGATCATTTGACTCTAGCGTTGGCGTCTAAGAACACTGGTGGCTAGAAAACATGGCATCTCTAAGGTCCAAGTTATTTTATGCCATGAAAATTACAGTCCTAAGGTTTCACGTGGAACAGGGCTCCACAGTACGGTTTTTACTTTTTAATCTTTGGCTTTAATTTGTTTTATGTTAAAAGATAAAAAGCATTACCTCTTTAAGGAGCACAATTATAATTGCGCTCCCTATAATGCATTGTTTCTAACTTGGAATGGGATAAATTTTTCTCTTATTACTATTATTATTATTGGCTATATACAGTGTGTATATATATTGCATTGTGGCATACATGATTCAAATGCATTTTATTTTTATCCATTTAAATTGTATGTTTTTGTACAAAATTTTATTTTTTTTAATAAATAAATAGTTTTTGACCAGGATGTTACAGTAATGACAAAATATCATAAATATAATGCTATAATGCAAAAAAATTTGCATTAAAGTCCTTATAGTTCTTTCACTGGGCCATTTTTTTTATTTTTCATATTTGAAATGAATGAAAAGTGTGTGTTTGACTGGGTAGTTTCATCACTTAGTGTATCTGGGCTTTGGTTCATGTCGGTGGTCCACCTATGGCTACAGCATGCCAGATATGTAATCAGTGGTGGGACACTGCTAAACAGAACAGCAGTGCACTGTAATAGTGTTGGGTGCGCTAATTTCCGCATGTTTGCTTTAGCATCTGTTGTTCCGGTTTCCTAAATCTGGTTTTGATTAACTTAATGGGCATTTCAAACAGGAGAGAAAACATTTGATTAAGACCTTCCCCTTCTTGAATCTCTGAGGATAGCTCGCATACTTGCCTGGAGGATTCAGATATGCTATTTACAAAGATGAATATTTTGTGTTGGACACAATAATGAAATGGGATTGTTTCTGTATGCCTAGTGCATCCAAGAAAATTTGGATGTGAGGTGTTTCAGTTGCCGATACTGGCATTCTGAATGGTTTTAAATGTGTTGCTATGTGGTTGCTAGGGTGTTTTGGTTTCTTACTGGTTATTTGAGTACTTTAAGTTAGCACAAATATACAGTTGGTTATAGTTTTACAAAGTCTTCTATATGACACAGCACTTTCTAAAATGTTGCATCATTCTCCAGCCTGAAATGTCAAGGTGATTAATTGTTGATTTCCTTGCTCAGCCATTGCCAGTTGGGCCCTTTTAAGCATGAATAATGTCTGATCTTTAAAAATAATATTTTATAAACTGACTAAAATCTTAACATGAAACAGTGCAAATTGTCCTGTGCTTTTGCATTCATTACATCGTTAACTAACAACATCTGGAAACACTTTGCAGGTGCATCATGATTTATATTCAGTTAAAATAATTTTACCAACTGAATATCCTTAGCATCGCTATGATTTTTATGTGATCCAATCACGATTTGATGTGCTTTAAGAAATAAGCAAGGGACAAACAAGAAAATAAATGCAAAAGTCTTTGGAAAAACAATGTGGAAAGGCAGCAATCTGAAGGCTAAGTTCTGCTCAGTCCATCATTTTAGTTTCATGGCCATTCTCTAAATTACAGCCTTTATGCCACAGCTGAAGGAAGTTGCCCTCGATAGAGCTCAGTTAGAAATCACTCATTTAAACAATGACGCACTCCTTGCTTTAGATTGCTTTGTCATTTCACCAGGCTCAAAAACAACCCATTATGTATGACCCCAATTTGATAGTTACTTGTCACTTAGCAGCATGCTAATTGTGGGGTCAGTCCCCCAAAATAAACTATGAGGTTAAATGCACAGTTCAATTGTGAATCATTTGAGACAGATCACTTCAATGAATCCACTGATACAGCCATTCTAAATGATTCATTCATAAATCACGAGTTCCTCTCACAGTCTGAATGTAGGCTACACCATTAACTTTGCTTCTACAGCTAACTCTAATAGCCTACCAACTAGTTTAGTTTTCTGGCATGACTAAGAACTAGTAGTAGTTAGTTAGCAACCTACTTTTTGTGTTTTAGAAAAGTTGAGGGAACAACATTAGCTGTTTGAAGCAATACAGAAAGACAAACCTTAAATTTCTCAGCATATTAGAATGATTTCTGAAGGATCATGTGAATTCGTACCCGCTCAAACTTACTAGCCTGGAAATGAAACCGAAGCCATTCGCTTTATTAGATTTTCTGTAACATATTTCAAGGTAAAAGATAAATAAATACCAAGCAGCAGCAACCTTCCGGTCTCTCGTGAAACCAACACGGAAGTGACTAAAACTGCAATTCATCGACTGGCCGCTAGAAGCTGGCTCCTAAAGGGAGTCAGTCCCATAAACTCCCCATGTTAAAATGGCCAACTTTACAGCAGAAAAAAAAATGTTTACAGCCTGGTACTAAAAGTGGTTTTGGTCTATATAGCAAATTTTGCCCTTCATGACAACTGTGAGGGGGGGTTGAATTTTTTTAAAACTCAGCCGTTTAAATTATATTAAGCCTTAAAGTTCTGCATAATTAAGGGCGTGGCCACTTGAGTGACAGGTGAATTATCGCTGCTGACACTGCCGTCAAGCTAGGTGGGCGTGGTTTCAGCAACCAGCTCCTGCCTCTTTGCCCATTTTCGATTATCCGGGAGTGACGCGTGGTGACGCGCTGCCAAGATGGCAACGGCCGGCTCCACCCACTTTGAGCTTCAAAAACGCTCTTCAGAAACCTACGGGTGATGTCACGGACACTACATCCATGTTTCTATATGTCTATGATAAATACAGTTGCTTTCCAATATAAAAAAAAACTGTTATTTTAAATTGAAATATTATTTCACAATATCACAGTTTTGTTGTATGTTTGATTCAATAAACACAACCTTGAGTATAAGAGACTGCTTTCCAAACTTTTGGTATTGTAAATCTGCCAACGATATGTGGATATCCGCTGCACTGGTAACATAACTTGGCTCACATAACGGATACAACACAAATATAGACAGCCAGGTGCTCTTTTCTCCAACCTTTATTTATCCTTGGGTGGGCGGCTGAGCTCTTTATTTTTTTGGCGGTCATGGTGATGTTTGCATCGGGCTGGGACTCGTTCGGGGGTGTGGGGGTTTGGGAGGGTCACGCTGAGGACACTGTATCAGACAGAGATGTAATTGTGTCAAGTGACCCAGCCTCTGTAAAGTGGAATTCGTAGCGAAGTTGAGGCCTCTTAAACGCTACAAAGTGCTTTTTATAGGAGCGATTAAAGAAAATTACAGGGTCTGATCGTACATGATTGTCAGGGGCACGATCAGCCGCTGTGGTTTGAGCGTCTGACTGCTTCGTGCCAAGAGTGTGTGCATGTGTGGGAGAGTAAGAGAAGGATAAAAACCCCCCCAAAAAACAACAACATTAAAATCATTTAATCAATGGAATATTTTGGTTTTATAGTACGATTTTTGTGCATTGTTCTACTAGTGAAAAGCCATTTAGCCTTTTCAGGATGAAATGGGAAACTTGGAGTAGGCCTAATTGGGGTAACGTCATTTACACATCATTTAGCCTACTTTAAATTTGAATGTTCCAAAATATTCATAACCGGTTTCTAATCTGAGACTAATTTCCACTCACTTGCTCTATTTTTAGGTTGGGCTGAGTTAATATAGGTGAAGCCAATGTTAGTTAAGCGATTTTACACCTGAAAACCAAAAACCAAAGTTTGACCACTTGGTGTCATTGTGCCTGTCCAGAATAGTTCAGTCAAAAATAAAAATCATTTTATTATTACTTGCCTTCATGCCCTTTCAAACATTTATGTATGTATTGTTTATTTATGAGAAAAGGCAAAAGTAGATTTGTTTCCATGTTTTCAAAGTATGCAGCAACAGTTCATATTATCCACATCTGTCAAATTCCAAAAAGTACCATAAATGTGACCCTGGTGCACAAAACCAGTCTTACGTCGCTAGGGTATATTTGTAGCATTAGCCAAAAAAAAACATTGTATGGGTCAAAATTATCGATTTTTCTTTTATGCCAAAAATCATTAGGATATTAAGAAAAGATCATGTTCCATGAAGATATTTTGTAAATTTCCTACCGTAAATATATCAAAACGTAATTTTTGATTAGTAATACGCATTGCTAAGAACTTCATTTGGACAACTTAAAAGCGATTTTCTCAGTATTTTGAATTTTTTGCAACCTCAGATTCCAGATTTTCAAATAGTTGTATCTCGGCCAAATATTGTCCTATCATAACAAAACATACAACAATGGAAAGCTTATTTATTCAGATGTATAAATCTCAATTTCAAGACTTGACCCTTATGACTGGTTTTGCGGTCCAGAGTCACAAATAAACTTTTACTAATATACTAATTTAAAAGTAAACTATGTTCCTCTAAAAATAACATGGTTCTAGTGGGTGATTCAGATCTGGCACACAACGTTTGCCAATCAGATCACCTGTACATCATTTTCTGTACTCTTTTTTTTTCCCCAATAAAAGTGACAAAAACTAAACAAAAGCAATAAGCACTCATCTAGTATCTAGGCTAATATAGCATCCTTCCTTAGCACTAGCAAGTTCTTCTCTACAAATAGCACATTCTCTTCACAGATGCCGTGGTAAAGCAAGTCTGCTGGTGTTGCGTTTCCTCCTGTCATCACTGCTGTCACTAGCTATGCATCGCTATTTGAAATCTGCTTGTTTGTACGTCTTAAATTATCACCGCTGTGACGTTAGCATAGCAGCACTCCACCAAACGATAAGCTCACTGGACCAATTCGTAACTTTGCCCATGTCTGTGTGCCAGCATCCTAGAGTCATAAGTTATGCCATCACGTCTACACTGGAGTGCTTGGAATTGACCCTCTAACATTCTGTCTTCAAGCACAGAGAGGAAGATGGATAATATTACAGTGACAGTCACGCTCAACTGTTCATTTCCTTCAGCTGCCAGCAAAATCATACCTCTTCAAAGTCAGGAATGTTTACTGCTCAGAAATGTAAATTATGATGATATAATAAATACTGACTCAAACGAGACCGTTTTTTTCATATTGAAAACATGACATGTAGATATAATTTCATAACTTAAGTGTGTGTATATGTTATTAATATGTATACTATACAGATACGTTTATACGTATATATACAGTGTATGTATATGTATGTATATGTCCACTGTTTGGTTACAAAAAATCTTCGAAATGAAAGAAAAAGAACCAACTGAAAGAAAAAAAATCTCATACAGGTTTGGCAGAGTGGATATAAATAGAAAGTCAAATCAATTGGTTTTGTAAAAATATGATGTTCCTATTGACATTTATGATTTTTGATGACAGACTTTGGTATCTTGGCAAATTTGAGCATATTTCCCAAGATACCAAAGTCTGTCATCAAAAGCCATAAATGTCAATAGGAACATCATATTTTTACAAAACCAATTGATTTGACTTTCTATTTATATCCACTAGCTTATGAAACTCAATAATAAGTTTGTCTTTTAAACTCTGCTGTCTAATAACAAGATATTGAAATATTAAAGCACATTTATGTAGTTTTGTGCATTTCTGTTATTTTAGAGCCCCCTACAGTTAAGTGACTGGATTTTCCTGCCGTAAATACCGCACTGTCATAATTATAGCGCCTATCTGTAAACGTTCATTTGCTGCTGCCGGAAACCAATCCGCCCTTTTTCGCAGAATTTCGTACTCACCAAACATACATACTGTACTACCAGAACAGAGGTCTTCTAATAAGCCATTCACTTTAGTAGAATTCAGTTGATTTCAGTTAAGCTGATATTTGAAGTTAAGAAACGTATACAGTTGTTTTAAAGAAACTCATTTGCTATTCTTTTTCCAATGTGAAAAAGAAGTACCTTCATTGGAGAAAAAAAATCATGCCAAGTATAGTTTTTTCATATCACTTTCTGAATACATTTTCATTCTAATTATGCCTATAGTCTTAATATAAAATGTTTAAATGTTACATATTTATGAGTGAAAAGGTTTGTCACTGCCAAAATACCACGGCGGATTGCCTGAGCACCTGGAGCCAGTACAATAAAATGTCAACAAAAAAATTACATTTCACAATATGAATTAATGATGAGGTGTGTTTCCACAAAAGCAGATGTTTAGAAATGACAGGAGACCCCATACTGTTAATAAAGCACAGATTGCAATAACTCCAAATGTATCATACTAACTTAAATAGAATTAAAAATATTACTTTTCTAACTGTAGAAATACATTGCTATCCATAATCCAAACACCTGTGGAGGAGTGCTGTGCAGTTGATAAGGTCATAAAAACTGAGGTGTGTGTCCAATGTTATATCCAACCATAATGTTGTGTGTCTCTCCACAGATGTCCTTTGTCCAAACATGAAAGTCCAGGCGGGCCGTTTCCGGCCGAACAGCACCAGTGCTGGACTGACGGAGGTCCCAGGTAATGTTTTCTCTTCTCTATTCTTCCCATAATGCTTTAGTGTCAAAAAAGTGTCATGAAAGCCCCTTCAGCGTCATATCAATGCACTCTTTGCATCCTAAAATGGTTACATGGTGTCATGAATAGTTACGAGACAGCAATTTCTCATAGCAAAGACAATGTAGTTTCAATTATAATTTGAGCTTACTTTGGTCACTAATCCATTTGTTATAAATTGGATTTTTACATGAAACATAATGGATGATACAGTAATATAGTCTACAACTCAAGCTGTAGTGATTCAGATCCTTAAATATACTGCAGCGTTTCTGTTTCATCTTCAGATGTGAGAAAACCAAAACATTTCAAATTATCCCTAGTGCATTTTATTTCAATTAGAGGTCAAAAATAAAGAAAAGTGCACTGTATAATGATTCTGACATATGGACTTCCAATCCTGCACTTCAGGGTTTTTTGAAGTCTTTTTTTGTGTGGACGTAAGTATTAATACCACAAACTACAAGCCTAGTTTCTATGTGTAAAGTACTTTTGGATCAAAAATAAAGCTTTCTTTTCCCCGAAGGTTGCGCTTTAAAACATAAAACATTGCAGCGAGACACTGAGGTTTCGAAATAAGAGATCTTTTGCCCTCCTCTGTTCTAAGAAATGTGGAGTTCTTTAGTGATTACACAGATCTGGAGGATGTTGTGTTTGGGTCTTCAGGGGGTTCTGAGTTCCTCTGCGAGACACCAACTCAAATTCATCAACCTAAGTAAAAAAACAGATCGAAACAGAGAGAGAGAGAGTGAGAGCTCTTACCTGTGTAAGTAAATGACTATACAATCTGGAGCTATAGGGGTGTGCACTATAGAAGCTCTTATTTTGGAACTACTATGTACAAAATGGTCAAGAGAACCATTACTCGTAAATCTGATGAGGTTTGGTCATGTTTTAATTGCTCAGTACACAGAAAAAAAGGGTGGCCAAAATTGTACCTTTTGGGGTACAACAGCAGCTTTTCACTGAAGCAGTACCCTTAAAATGACATATTTGTACTTTTTTTTTTTTACCCCTATTAGTTACATATTAGTATCTTAGAGAAGTAATACGTACGCTTATGGTACTAATAAGTACCTACTATGGGTAAAAAAGGTACAAATATGTCTTTTTAAGGGTACTGCTCCAGTGACAAGCTGTTGTACCCCAAAAGGTACAAATCTGATCTCTTTTGTCTGTGTGAATCTATCTTGAAAAATCCTCAGAGAAGTTGCAACCCTGGGAAATGGAGGTGACTCATGATTTATTCTTTGAAAAAGACAAATAACTCTTTCTTATTTTTATATTTTTATATATGCATTGCTTCAAAACAATGTAAAACTTCTGGAGGTTTCTGAAATGTGGTCCGTTTGACTCTAATTATACTACTTATAATGAGGAAAAGTGCTGTCTTTGGTATTCAGGTGAAGTTTAAAGTGTGATCTCTCCATGTCTTAACATTATTTGTGGATCACTGCACTTTCTTCTTCGCTTCTGTCATCTTCAGCTTCGTAGGCTTGACGTTTAAGTGCTTAGATCTGTTTGGTTGCGGTTCTTTTGGATTGCACTGACTAGACTACATCTCTTGGTGGCTGTAAGTGTTAATTATGGCATCTTGCTCCTGTAATCTGTGATATTCAAGAGAACAACACAAGCTAAATCTTCAGGGAAATTCCAGGTTCACATAAGATGTCACAATTGCTGAAGCTGCCAACATCTGTATGCTGTTTCTGAAGTTTGGAACATCACTCTTAACCAAGGCAAGGCCAAAATGGACACAAAAGGTTGCTGACTCAAGATTGCTTCTGTAAAGTAACCTAATAGCGACAAAAAACATTTGTAATGAAATTTGACATCATTGTGTCCTTATAAGAAATTAAGTGTAAGTGTATTAATGGGATAGTTCACAAAAAAAAATGTAAATTATGTCATTAATTACTCACCTGTATGTTGTTCCAAACCTGTGAGACCTTCGTTCATCTTCGGAATACAAATTAAGATATTTTTGATGAAATCCGAGAGCTTCCTGACCCTCCACAGACAGCAAGGCTCCTACCACGTTCAAGACCCAGAGAGGTACCAAGAACATCAACAAAACAGTCCAAAATAATCGTGGTACTCTCGATAATGGCAGAAGATGGTAAAAAAAAAAGTTGAATAAAGTCTTTATTTTATTTTATTTTTTTGTGCACAAAAAATATTCTTGTAGCTTCATAAAAATATAGTTGAACCATTGATGTTACATGGACTATTTTGTCGATGTTTTTGGTACTTTCTGGGTCTTGAACGTGGTAGGACCCTTGCTGTCTATGACGGGTCAGAAAGCTCTTGGATTTCATCAACAATATTTTAATTTGTGTTTCACAGATGAACGAAGGTTTTACGGGTTTGGGGCACAAGGGTGAGTAATTAATGACAAAATGTTTATTTTTGGGCGAATATGCCTTTAACTCAATTACATGGTTCATATAAGTTTTCCATGTGTGGTCCTTACTACCTTTTCAACATTACATTGAAATTTTAAAGATTCTTCATCAAAAGTGTCTTATTGCATTTTAGGTATATGCCTACTGAGAGTCAAACCAAAGTCCCTTTCAAGAAGAGTCTATTCACTCTGAGGCCATATTTGCAATGTGTTCAGGCAGCTAATTTGGGTATTCAAGACCAAGTCTTATCTACTGTACATGAATAGGGAAATCTTGAAATCTAAAATTCAATTCAAGTTTATTTGTATAGCATTTATTAATTTTATTTTATTTTTTTGTGCACAAAAAATATTCTTGTAGCTTCATAAAAATATAGTTGAACCATTGATGTTACATGGACTATTTTGTCGATGTTTTTGGTACTTTCTGGGTCTTGAACGTGGTAGGACCCTTGCTGTCTATGACGGGTCAGAAAGCTCTTGGATTTCATCAACAATATTTTAATTTGTGTTTCACAGATGAACGAAGGTTTTACGGGTTTGGGGCACAAGGGTGAGTAATTAATGACAAAATGTTTATTTTTGGGCGAATATGCCTTTAACTCAATTACATGGTTCATATAATTTAACACAGAGTTTTACTAAAGTTTTCCATGTGTGGTCCTTACTACCTTTTCAACATTACATTGAAATTTGAAAGATTCTTCATCAAAAGTGTCTTATTGCATTTTAGGTATATGCCTACTGAGAGTCGAACCAAAGTCCCTTTCAAGAAGAGTCTATTCACTCTGAGGCCATATTTGCAATGTGTTCAGGCAGCTAATTTGGGTATTCAAGACCAAGTCTTATCTACTGTACATGAATAGGGAAAGCTTGAAATCTAAAATTCAATTCAAGTTTATTTGTATAGCATTTATTAAGATACAAATCGTTGTAAAGCAACTTCACAGAAAATTAAGTTTCTACAATATTTAGTAGTAGCTTATCATTGGTGACTATGTCAGTTAATGTACATATGGCAGAAATGCACGGAAGAATCAATTAAAGACGTTGTTTTAGATTAAACCATTAAGGGTTTAATCTAAAACAAATGCTTGCCACGCTCACATTTAAAAAACAAAGTGCATGTTAGATTTTGTTGCTAATTTGAAATATCTCATAAATGCTGTTTCTTAAGCTCAAATGGCATTAAACAAGCATATAGTTCAGGACCAGCCAATGCGCACGTGCAGTCGCAAGCGTGGGGCACTGAACGTTTCGGGACACTGAAAAATACCTCCCTACAATGTAGTATGAGAAAAACAGTACGCCTAAAGAGTAGTATGACTGAATTCATAGTATTTGAAAAACAGTAGGTGAAGAGACAACCTACCAGACAACCTACTACCTACTACTTGTGCCGAGATTTTGAAGTGTGCATTCGATAAACACTTTACTATTTTTACACTTTACTCTTTATTAAGCGACCCAACTGATACTGGTAGGTCACGTGACAGTAACAACAAGGCAGATGTAGCATGTGCCCATGTTCATACTATATAAAACATACTTTTTAATGGTTACAAAGCAAGTACAAATTTCAAATTGTAGTATCCTACCTACTTAGTATGCGACTCTGGACGCACCACTTTTCTTTGGAGATATTCCGCAATATTGTGTGTTGCACATTCTTCCATTCATAGTAATATGAGTGCACTCGTCTTGATATATACCATTTTTTTGGTCGAATTCATGACTGGCATTGACAGTGCTGTTTGAGGTACAGGTTTTGCGCATGCGCATGGCGAGGCAGCACTTTTTGAGCGGGAGATTTTCAAAAGATCGGCGCATTTCAAAACCTGATATAGGGTACAAAGAAATAGAACGTAAAATTAAGACGCGTTGTTTTTCAGCACCTTAAAAAATCTTATGCTGGTAGATGCTGCAGGGAAAACACCAAGAGATCCTTTAGCACATGAGTCTGGATCAAAGACAGACTTGAACCACAGAGACGTTTGTCATGCTGACGCACTGTGACCGTGTGTAAAGCGCAGCCGTAGAGTTTTCATGCGGCGACATTGGTCTGGTTTCCAGATTGTTACGTTGTGTGCAGAAGTGCCCATGTGTTCGGATCAAGACACGAGTTGGAACGCACTCATCTGTGCCGGCCCACAGAACCCACCCAGCCTTCCTCGCTCTCTCACTGTTTAAAATAAGACTCGGTCGTGATTATACGCTTTCACTCGCCAGGCCCAAATTACAGGTTCCTCCAGGCTTAGAAACGCTACCGGCAGAGAGTCGTGCATGGCCCATGGAGATGCTGAGACAAACAGAGAGTAGTGGAAATGAGCTGATGAGAAGCGAACAGCTGGAGGAAGAGTAGAACATGGTGTGAAATCAAACAGCTCAAATGAATACATCAAACTGATCAAACCATATACTAGTGCACAGAGAACACCTGGATAAATTAGTCTTATTTTTAAGATGATAAACTTTCAGAGGTTCAGAAGCTACAAATTAAAGTTTAATGAGGTCACTTGAGTTAATCGCATGTTAAAGTAAAAAAATAAAAAAAAATTGTTCCAAACCTGCGTGACTTTTTCGAATACAACAAGAAAAAAATAGCAGTTTATTTACTTCTAGTCTGGCATAAAATATATATATATATATATATATATATATATATATATATGTATTTTTTTTTTAAAGAACAGTATTTATTCTAAATAAAATAAAAATATACACAATAATAATTAGTAACAAAAGTGTGAGCATATTATTTATTTTTTATTTTTTAAAGAAATTAACATACAGTATAGATGTTAATTTGCTAAAAAGTAATATTAAAGACTTAAATTGTTACAAAAGATTTTTATTTTGAGTGAATGCTGTTCTTGAAAAAAGTATCACAGGTTCCACAAAAAAATAAAAAATATGAAAATTCAGCTTTGCCACCACAGGAATAAAGGATATTTTAAAATATATTCAAATAGAAAACTGTTATTTTAAATTGTAATACTACTATATTACCATTTTTACGGTATTATTGATCAGCAGCGTCATGTGAATGATAAAGCAATTTTAGAACAACACTTTTGCAAATAATTTCTTAATTTCTTTATAAATCATATGAGCTACTTTTGAAATGCTATACATCATCTTTTGTGTTTTGAAGTCATACAGGTTTGGAAAGACATGAGGGTGAGTAAACAGTTTCAATATCGACTCATCTAATTGGCCCATTGTTTTAAAATCCTCAACTACTTTTAACTTGAAACAGGGTTAATGGCACAAAAGGCCGCAAAAACATTGAGATGTACCGTAACGGCCAAAGATGTCAATTAAAAACTAGCACAGATGGAACGTGAGAATGTGTGATGCTGGTCTGCCAGAAACCATCAGGGATTCGTTGTGCTTTGGGAACGCAAAGATGAAAAAACAAAGTGCTTTTGTTGTTTTATGCTGTTTTTTCGACTTCGCTCTTAATACAGTATCTGCTTTCTACGTTTGTAACCACCTGTTACTCTACTACAGACACAGACGCACACACCGTCTGGCCTAGACTGGCACGTTCTCACATTACCACCGAGTTAAACAACTCCAAACATCCTTCAGTTCAAATAATAATCATTCTCTCTAGACTGTTTAAAACAACCTCAGCTTCCTGACATGAACACACCTGCCCTAGGAAAACAACATGAGAGTTCATCAAGTGAAAGTGAGATCTCTCTACATGACCCTCACAGGCGTCATATACACAAACCATCAGCGTCATGTAGCCAGAGCTCTTTTGAGACCAGCATTAGTGTGTTTCCAAATCGACCCTTGAATTGCCTCCTCAGGCAACGCCCAGGGCCCCACTGGCATCGTCATGGCGACAGACTATATATTGGTTATAGGAGCGCCCTGGTTTGGCTGCTATAATAGGGTGGAAGACTGCTAACCTCAGTAGATACACACACACACACACACACACACGCTGGAGATCTAGTGACATAATTGCACATGAAAGGTTGTTTTTTAAAACATCTGGTGCAGCAAGTGCAGTTTAATGATGGTGACTATGTCAGTTAATGTACATATGGCAGAAATGCACGGAAGAATCAATTAAAGACGTTGTTTTAGATTAAACCATTAAGGGTTTAATCTAAAACAAATGCTTGCCACGCTCACATTTAAAAAACAAAGTGCATGTTAGATTTTGTTGCTAATTTGAAATATCTCATAAATGCTGTTTCTTAAGCTCAAATGGCATTAAACAAGCATATAGTTCAGGACCAGCCAATGCGCACGTGCAGTCGCAAGCGTGGGGCACTGAACGTTTTGGGACACTGAAAAAGACCTCCCTACAATGTAGTATGAGAAAAACAGTACGCCTAAAGAGTAGTATGACTGAATTCATAGTATTTGAAAAACAGTAGGTGAAGAGACAACCTATCAGACAACCTACTACCTACTACTTGTGCCGAGATTTTGAAGTGTGCATTCGATAAACACTTTACTATTTTTACACTTTACTCTTTATTAAGCGACCCAACTGATACTGGCAGGGCACGTGACAGTAACAACAAGGCAGATGTAGCATGTGCCCATGGTCATACTATATAAAACATACTTTTTAATGGTTACAAAGCAAGTACAAATTTCAAATTGTAGTATCCTACCTACTTAGTATGCGACTCTGGACGCACCACTTTTCTTTGGAGATATTCCGCAATATTGTTGGTGACTATGTCAGTTAATGTACATATGGCAGAAATGCACGGAAGAATCAATTAAAGACGTTGTTTTAGATTAAACCATTAAGGGTTTAATCTAAAACAAATGCTTGCCACGCTCACATTTAAAAAACAAAGTGCATGTTAGATTTTGTTGCTAATTTGAAATATCTCATAAATGCTGTTTCTTAAGCTCAAATGGCATTAAACAAGCATATAGTTCAGGACCAGCCAATGCGCACGTGCAGTCGCAAGCGTGGGGCACTGAACGTTTCGGGACACTGAAAAATACCTCCCTACAATGTAGTATGAGAAAAACAGTACGCCTAAAGAGTAGTATGACTGAATTCATAGTATTTGAAAAACAGTAGGTGAAGAGACAACCTACCAGACAACCTACTACCTACTACTTGTGCCGAGATTTTGAAGTGTGCATTCGATAAACACTTTACTATTTTTACACTTTACTCTTTATTAAGCGACCCAACTGATACTGGTAGGTCACGTGACAGTAACAACAAGGCAGATGTAGCATGTGCCCATGTTCATACTATATAAAACATACTTTTTAATGGTTACAAAGCAAGTACAAATTTCAAATTGTAGTATCCTACCTACTTAGTATGCGACTCTGGACGCACCACTTTTCTTTGGAGATATTCCGCAATATTGTGTGTTGCACATTCTTCCATTCATAGTAATATGAGTGCACTCGTCTTGATATATACCATTTTTTTGGTCGAATTCATGACTGGCATTGACAGTGCTGTTTGAGGTACAGGTTTTGCGCATGCGCATGGCGAGGCAGCACTTTTTGAGCGGGAGATTTTCAAAAGATCGGCGCATTTCAAAACCTGATATAGGGTACAAAGAAATAGAACGTAAAATTAAGACGCGTTGTTTTTCAGCACCTTAAAAAATCTTATGCTGGTAGATGCTGCAGGGAAAACACCAAGAGATCCTTTAGCACATGAGTCTGGATCAAAGACAGACTTGAACCACAGAGACGTTTGTCATGCTGACGCACTGTGACCGTGTGTAAAGCGCAGCCGTAGAGTTTTCATGCGGCGACATTGGTCTGGTTTCCAGATTGTTACGTTGTGTGCAGAAGTGCCCATGTGTTCGGATCAAGACACGAGTTGGAACGCACTCATCTGTGCCGGCCCACAGAACCCACCCAGCCTTCCTCGCTCTCTCACTGTTTAAAATAAGACTCGGTCGTGATTATACGCTTTCACTCGCCAGGCCCAAATTACAGGTTCCTCCAGGCTTAGAAACGCTACCGGCAGAGAGTCGTGCATGGCCCATGGAGATGCTGAGACAAACAGAGAGTAGTGGAAATGAGCTGATGAGAAGCGAACAGCTGGAGGAAGAGTAGAACATGGTGTGAAATCAAACAGCTCAAATGAATACATCAAACTGATCAAACCATATACTAGTGCACAGAGAACACCTGGATAAATTAGTCTTATTTTTAAGATGATAAACTTTCAGAGGTTCAGAAGCTACAAATTAAAGTTTAATGAGGTCACTTGAGTTAATCGCATGTTAAAGTAAAAAAATAAAAAAAAATTGTTCCAAACCTGCGTGACTTTTTCGAATACAACAAGAAAAAAATAGCAGTTTATTTACTTCTAGTCTGGCATAAAATATATATATATATATATATATATATATATATATATATGTATTTTTTTTTTAAAGAACAGTATTTATTCTAAATAAAATAAAAATATACACAATAATAATTAGTAACAAAAGTGTGAGCATATTATTTATTTTTTATTTTTTAAAGAAATTAACATACAGTATAGATGTTAATTTGCTAAAAAGTAATATTAAAGACTTAAATTGTTACAAAAGATTTTTATTTTGAGTGAATGCTGTTCTTGAAAAAAGTATCACAGGTTCCACAAAAAAATAAAAAATATGAAAATTCAGCTTTGCCACCACAGGAATAAAGGATATTTTAAAATATATTCAAATAGAAAACTGTTATTTTAAATTGTAATACTACTATATTACCATTTTTACGGTATTATTGATCAGCAGCGTCATGTGAATGATAAAGCAATTTTAGAACAACACTTTTGCAAATAATTTCTTAATTTCTTTATAAATCATATGAGCTACTTTTGAAATGCTATACATCATCTTTTGTGTTTTGAAGTCATACAGGTTTGGAAAGACATGAGGGTGAGTAAACAGTTTCAATATCGACTCATCTAATTGGCCCATTGTTTTAAAATCCTCAACTACTTTTAACTTGAAACAGGGTTAATGGCACAAAAGGCCGCAAAAACATTGAGATGTACCGTAACGGCCAAAGATGTCAATTAAAAACTAGCACAGATGGAACGTGAGAATGTGTGATGCTGGTCTGCCAGAAACCATCAGGGATTCGTTGTGCTTTGGGAACGCAAAGATGAAAAAACAAAGTGCTTTTGTTGTTTTATGCTGTTTTTTCGACTTCGCTCTTAATACAGTATCTGCTTTCTACGTTTGTAACCACCTGTTACTCTACTACAGACACAGACGCACACACCGTCTGGCCTAGACTGGCACGTTCTCACATTACCACCGAGTTAAACAACTCCAAACATCCTTCAGTTCAAATAATAATCATTCTCTCTAGACTGTTTAAAACAACCTCAGCTTCCTGACATGAACACACCTGCCCTAGGAAAACAACATGAGAGTTCATCAAGTGAAAGTGAGATCTCTCTACATGACCCTCACAGGCGTCATATACACAAACCATCAGCGTCATGTAGCCAGAGCTCTTTTGAGACCAGCATTAGTGTGTTTCCAAATCGACCCTTGAATTGCCTCCTCAGGCAACGCCCAGGGCCCCACTGGCATCGTCATGGCGACAGACTATATATTGGTTATAGGAGCGCCCTGGTTTGGCTGCTATAATAGGGTGGAAGACTGCTAACCTCAGTAGATACACACACACACACACACACACACATGCTGGAGATCTAGTGACATAATTGCACATGAAAGGTTGTTTTTTAAAACATCTGGTGCAGCAAGTGCAGTTTAATGAGTGTTGGCTGCGGATCTGAAGAATTAATTAGTGGGCTGATATCCACACACACAGCATAGCTCTACTATTTTTAAACAAACAATGATGTCATGTTTGATCCCAGAGGCGTGGACTTTTTTGTGTGGATGTGGAAAAAGGTGTGACATTTTGCTCGCAGAAACTTAACGCTAAAATCACAGGTGACCAATTATGCAGTAATTTTGTTCTTTACTTTTTCTTTAATTTATTGCCCTTTCTGTATTACATGAATTTCTGGAATACTTGATTTTGATTGGTGAGTCGTGGCATTTTGTGGTAAAATATTTGAATATAATCAAATAACAATTGTCTATTAAATGTATTTTAATAATTGTATAATTATCTCTCTCTCTCTCTCTCTATATATATATATATTATAATCTAGATACAGGTCCCCTAAATTATAATAATATAAATATAATAATAGTATTATATAAGTAATTTATGATTGCTTTATTCATTTCACACATTATTTTGTGTTAATTTGTATTTTAACTTGTGATATAATATTAACTTGATGTCTGTATCTGTGTTTTTGGATTTTTCAATTACTTCCATGTATGAAATGTGCTAAATCAAGTTGAACCTATGTCATTGCACATATGCCTTTTGTGGTTTATTGCTGTCTGATATTTTATTCTTAATGATCAATTTTTATAAAAGTAAATCCTTTGGTTGAGGAACGATTTAAGAAAGTTCATTTACAGCATGTTGTCTTGTTGACCTGTCTCATGGACTCCACCTAGTGATCGTTGATGGAAAGACATTTTAGTAATAATCTACAGGGACATATTTTATTCAGGGTACAGTACAGTTTACTTAATAATAGCTTCATTTATTACAAATGTACTACCTTTTCACCAGGATTTGATTTGATGGAGTACTTCAATGTAAGAGATTTTCTTGGAGAAAAATTTGAGCCAGGTCAGACCCCCTATGTCAGGCTCGGTACAATGCCCATCGTCCAACGAACAGAGTAAGAGAATCATTTATTTCAATGATATATGCAAAAATCACACTATGTACTTTTACTTCATTTACATTGTTTGTTTTCCGACAATATACTGTTCAAGGTGATACACATTTATTTTTTTCTTTGATTCTTGTGTTGTAGAGATGTGTTACCTCAGGGTCTGCCTGATGAGTATGCCTTTGTGACCACATTTAAGTTCAGGAAGACCTCTCGTAAAGAAGACTGGTACCTGTGGCAGGTCTATGACAAATACGGCATCCCGCAGGTGTGTATCAATGTGTCCTGAATGGGGCTGAAACAGCAGGGCTGTACAGAGAAACTGAAACTGAAGAACCTCTTCAAAAGTTCTATTTTTAAAATCAATTTGATTTTGAATTCGTTTATAACATAAAACATCATAAAGCTATAGTAAGTTGATCAAGCTGTAATGAGAATGTCCTCCAGGTCTCCATCCGTCTGGACGGGGAGAACAAGGCGGTGGAGTACAACGCCGTGGGCCTGACAAAGGATGCGGTCCGGGCCGTGTTTAAGAACCCAGAGGTGGAGAGTCTGTTTGACCGTGACTGGCATAAGATCGGCATGAGGGTGGACTCCAAGTCTGTGTCCCTGTTCCTGGACTGCAAGCACATTGAGACGCTGCCCATAGAGGAAAGAGAAGACATCGACATCCAGGGAAAGACTGTCATCGGCAAGAGACTCTATGACAGCGTTCCCATTGATGTAAGCAAATAGTTATGGTTTATTAACATGCATTTTTATGCAAGATTAAGTCTCCCTTGCTTAAAAGTGCTGTAATTGTTGTACCATGATTGTATCAAATTATAATACCATGCTACACTAAGGTACTGATTGATTATCATTTTCATATATATGTTAATATTTGCATGGTTCTTCAGAGAATACCATCATGGTAATCTCTAAAAAAATAAAAATATGATTAAATAAGTGATTTATGATTTGATGTTACACTAGCTTCAGTAGGATTGAAATATTTTTATTTTATTTTATTCACCAAGGATGCATTAAATTGATCAAAAATGACAGTAAAGACTTTTTTTTAAATTTATAATATTTGAAATTAACATTTCAAATAAGTGCTGTTCTTTTGAACTTTCTAATAAAAAGAAATGGTAACACTTTACAATAAGGTTCATTAGTTAACATTAGTTAACTACTTTAGATAACGACCTAAGAATGAACAATAGTTCTTCAGCATTTATTACTCTTAGTTCATGTTTAATTTCAACATTTACTAATGCATTATTAAAATCAATAGTTGTGCTTGTTAACAGTTAATGCACTCTGAATTAACATGGACTAACAGTGAACAACTGTATTCTCATTAACTAACATTAAGAAAGATTAATAAATACTGTAATAAATGTATTGTTCATTGTTCGTTCATGTTAGTTAAGACATTAACTAACATTAACTAATGGAACCTTATTGTAAAGTGTTACCAAAGAAATCCTGAAAAAAATGTATTCCATAAAATATTAACTGGATTCAGTATTAATAGTAGGAACCTGTAGGATAGGCAAGATTTATGTAAGAGCATATTTTAATCAAATTGGAATAACTTGGTAAAAACATCAAAGATACTGACTAACCCCAAATATGAATAAATGGTGATGCGTTTATGAATTTTTAAGTTAGCTGAAATCAGCTAATACAACCAGTTCCTGTGTTTCTGCCCGTGTTTCCTCTATAGTTTGACCTCCAGAGGATGGTGATCTACTGTGATGGCAAACAGTCTGAGCAAGAGACGTGTTGTGATATTCCCGGTGGCCCAGTAAGTGCATCTGACTCGCATACAAACCTTCATTCTCACCTCATTATGTCATCACATGGATAGAAATGTGAAAACATACGGTTTCGAACAGGACAAGTTCTCCAAAGGGCTCAAAGATCTTTGTTTTGAGTCCTTGATGAAGATGGGGATTATTCGTTGTCCAGAGTTCAGAATATAGTAATACTCATAATACTGAACATCTGAAGCTGCTTCCTCTTCCTTTCCTCTCTCTTTCTTTCATAACACATTCTGTCTTTTTCGGTTTCTGCGTTCACTTTCTCTTCTCACTCAGTGTGAACAGTCTCTGGTGACTGAGCCCCCCCCACTCCCACTGCCCACCCCAAAACCAACAAGCGCTGAGCAGAAGAAACCAGCCGCGGTCAACTGCTCCTGTCCTGCAGGGGAAAGGGTAAGACATTCCAGGTCAAAGGTCACACTCTTAAAGCTGGTGAACCCCTATGTTTAACATGCAAAAAATTGAATATCAGCCTTATGATATAGGAACCAAAGTTATTTACAGTGTATGAGCTAAATAGCTTTTTTTTCTGAAGTCATGTGCTGGAGACATTTAGGTCATGTTAATATTAAATACTTTTTTGGGTTCTGTTAGCACCATCTGTGATCATGTTATTGATTACCACAGAAAATAATTAAAGCTCATCCCTCACTTTGTAATACAAGCAACAATGTACAGTAATGCACCTTAGGGCTGTCAAAATGGCTGAAAAACTAAATTCGAATTTTGTACTTAAATGTTATCAAAACTCGAATTATATTCGAATTTAAAATGCATAATTTCAGTCAGGGTGAGGAAAAGCTTTTGTATTCTCTTCTGAGGCCACAAGAGGGTGCATCGAGGAAAATCTTACTAATGCACGTTTCTTCAAAGCTTAAGATAACAGGACTGTCTATGAAAAAATATATGTTTAAAATAATGTTTATAAACCAATTATAATTAACTAAGTTACTTAAAAAACTATAAACAAAACATTATCATGTATTAATACAAAGGGCGGAAAGCCAGTCACACAGAGTACATTTTTCATTCAAAAATACGAGTTGCAATGGGATGGGGAAAAAAACCCTGCCATAAAGTCACAAGATGTGTTTTTTCAAAGTTGAACTTGCATTCATTTTACATGGCTTTCTAAACATGCGACTCTTTTGTGCGATATGCGAGTGCAACGGTGATAGATGTCCCTCTAGAAAATGTGCGAAATATGCCTTCTGTGTGAACGGCTTGGTTTCAGTTTTGACGTAAACTACATCTTCTTCGCATTGAAGATCTCTTTTCCCCACAATATTTGTAATTAACAACGCAGCAGCGCCGCATCTAGTGGCTTCAACTGGATAGGCTAACAAAAACATTAAAATGCAATGACACTGTGCCACTGATAAGGCTTCCTCCTTAACGCACACCTAAAATTCCAATGCAACTTTTTTGCGTTCGAATGTGGATTTTTATTTTAATTTCGACGAATATTCGAAATTCAAAATTTTTTTGGACAGCCCTAATGCACCTATGGAATGATGGAATGGAAGTCAATGCACTGGAATAAATAAAATGCACTTTTATAGCCACAAAACGTCAACAAATAAACATGTTAGCATTAGACTAGTGTGATACAATTTTATAAAGATAATTAATAAAAAAGTATAATTATTATGTAAAATTTTCCAAAATAAAATGATAATAATACAAAAAATAAGGAATTACTAAATAATAAAATTAGAACCTATTATTTCAGCAGCTTAAATAACATAGTTATTCAGAATTTATGTAAGCCATCATTAAATATAAATTATAAGAGTATATAATTCATGGGCTGCACATTATGTTTGCACATTGTAGACATTCAGTATATTGGTTTGCTTTTACTCAGTCAAAAATATTTTCTGTGTTAATGAACAGTATGTCTCAGATGCTTTTGATGGATATTTTTATTATTATTATTATTATTTAACCTGGAACATTTTTATTTATAAGGCTGGATATCAATTTTTTAATCTTTTGTAATGCATTCAGTTTCGTTTTGCAATGCATTTATTCTTTACACACTCTTATTTCTGACCTCTGTCTTTCAAAATGAATCCCCTCATCTCTCTCTTCTGCAATCTCTCTCAATCTGTCCCATCCTGCAGGGAGAGACAGGTCTACCGGGTGTCGCGGGGCCCAAGGGTGAAAAGGTCAAATAACGTTTCAGTATCACAGCATCGCACAATGACTTTATTACACTTTTGCACATCTCTGGATGCATTTTCAGTGGGTTCCTCATTGGCTCTTTGCATAAAACTCTGCATCTGCAGGGGGATCCTAGTCTTAAAGGGGCAGAAGGACCGCCAGGACCCAAAGGGCAGAAAGGAGAGCGTGTACGATATCCATATTATCACACACATTGCTGTATATTAGAAATGTGTCTGCTGTTTCTGTCTTTCTGGGCCTAGAGTAATTGATTGGTGTTGATTGATTATTTGCAGGCTATCTCTATCAAAGGTGATAGAGGAGAGAAGGTAAGGTCATGAATTTAACAGCCAAACTCCTCAAGATAGACAAAACAGTGAATGTATGTGTGTTTGTTTGTGCACGTGTGTGTGTTTCTGTCGTTTCATGCGAGCAAGAAGCCAATTCATCAAAAACGTCTTTCTTCCCTTGAATCCAAAGTCTAGAATTACAAAAGAACAAAGAGAGACAAACTATGGAAACTGCCACTCTTTTGAGGATAAAAACAATAAAAGTACCTTATTTTGAAATGCAGAATTATGGGTCTTCCAACCTCAAAGGATATGCAAAACAAGAGGCTGTGCACCAAGCACCCACTCACAGCGCTTAAAACAGACATCCTCCGCTGACTCCAGGGCATAAATACCTCAGAATAATATCATAATTAACCTCTATCAGTCAGAGATTCATACAGGAGAATTAGATGACTGTGGTGTTGGGAATAGAATGACAACTGTCATTATTTAAACATTTACTTGTGCTTATTGTAATATTTCACTCGTATGATGAATATGGTGATTCACAGTCTGTTAAGACTTCTGGAAAGGAGTTGTATTTTGAGATTTCCACTGCACTCGGTCACTATTCGGCCAAATTTAGATGCCAGATAACACCCACAGCTAGAAAAATGTTGCATGCTGGATTGGTCAGAGGAATTTGCTGACCTAAAAACAGCAAATGCTGTGCTTGAGCAGGTTAAAGGAACACTCTTCTATTTTTGAAAATAGGCTAATTTTCCAACTCCCCTAGAGTTAAACAGTTGAGTTTTACCGTTTTCAAATCCATTCAGCCGATCTCCGGGTCTGGCGGTAGCTAAGGCAGCAAAGTTCCTTGATTATTACGCCAGAATGAGAGTATATATGTAAGAGAAATTCATGGCGAAGAGCACGTAATATATCAGTTTTTGTCAAAATATACAGAAATAACCACACACAGACAGATCGTCAGCTTGTGTCCACACAATTAAAATAATAGTTCACCCAAAAATTTGCTTATCAATAAGATATGTTTACTTGAGAACCTCTAAGCGAGATCCCAATTCGTCGGTCCTCCGACGTGACGTCGAGAGTGACCGACTGAGAGGGAACTTAAGGTATTATGTCTTATTTTCTAAAAAAAAAAATTTAACTGACATGAGTTTATGCTTAAAACAAGCAAAACATCTCTGTTAGTGGGTTAAGAAAAAATAAAACAGAAAATTATAATTTTTTTTGCGACCACACTTAAAGAACTTTTTTGTTTGTTCTAAACCTAAAAATCCACTGTTGTCATATTTTGTCTTAATTTTGTTGTATTTTTTTTTCAGATGCAGTACTTGATATCTTAAGTTGTTTTGGTTCTCAAGTAACTGTATCTTGATTTAAGATAAAAATACTAAGATGTTTTTTTTTACATGCCAGACAATAAATTAGGCAAAAAATCCTCTAGACTTAATAAAGGATGAACCTTACCTGGGAAAGTAAGCAACCCCTCAGAGAACTTTAATTTTTTCTTATGGATGATTTTCAATTACTTGTGTGTGTATTTCTCAGTGTACATGTCATATGATTTGCATGAGTGTCCATGCGTATATGTATATGTGTGTTCATTCTGTATATGTGAATGCATGTCTATGTTCTCACAAATTATCCATGTGTTACAGTATAAAGTTAGCTAGCAGCATATGGAGGAGTTGGCTAGTTAAAATGCATGATGTCACAAACGCATGTTTGTGTTTGAGGTGTTGCTCTGTCCGTCTCTCTTAAACCCTGTTTTGTGGTCATTTTGTCAATCTTTTCACACTAAAATGTTTGTATTGAAGCTGAGGTGCTTTTGAAATGTTGAGCCATGTTGTCCATGCAGAAAGATGTTACCACATCTTGCAAAGTATTGTTACAATATACAGTGTTTACTGAAAATACAGAGTTCTGGCATGAAACTCTAGATGGCGCAGTCCGATAGGTCTAACTCAATCTGACCTAATGACATCATTATCACATGGCACAGCTGATTGGTACTTTTCTGTAACGGTAGCCAATGCTCGCTGCTCAACATTCAAATATATGACTAGTGCATTGCCATAGCAGGTGCAGCTTGCTTCAGAAACCCTCCACCTTCCCCAGCTCCACCTGTATAGATCTGCTATGAGGTGATTCATGTATGCTATATGGGGGTTATTTCATGTATGTTATATTTGCAGCAGCAATATTTCTTACATGCTCACAGCGGTATGTCGTGGATGTATTGGCAGTAGCAAGTCTCGGTACTTGCTCTGCCGCAGCAGCGTAGCAGATCTATTCCGCCAAGACCAAATACATTAACATTGTCATGTACATTACCATGCTAATCCCTCCGAGAGTTGTCATGACAGAACTATTTTAATGCTTCTTTAAGTAATCAACATCTCAACACGGTCCGCAATCTTTGCACAATGTTTGCTGCAGTGCATAAAGCAATAGCTTATCTATGATGTCTATGAATTGTTCATTTAAGTCAGTTGCATATACTGTACTGATTATTGTACTGACATTGTACTCTTTTTTTCACTGAGGTGGAAACTGGCATCAGTAGATAACTTCATTAGAAATAAATTGAAATCAAACAAATCATGCATCGACAATATGCTGTCTGGGTTAGCAGCTCTCAAGATTGTGGTTATTTTGTTGTATTACTTTCTCTTGATGGCATTTGTCAGTTATCCGTTGACTTTATCAAAGTGTGAAGAAGTTTGAGAGTAATTACAGGCTATCAAGCTGCCCGCTGCTGCGTGTGAAGTCATTACTATAATCAGGTCACAAAAGCTTTTCTCTTTTACTGTTCAACTCTCAGAATTCCAGGAGATTCCCTGGAGTGCACGGGATATCTGAAAGGCAAGATATAATGGCAAAGATTTCTTTAGGGTTCCTTAGTGGTGTTTAGCATTAGTGTGTGATTAATTGTATTGAACAGAAGAAAACTATAGCCTACTAACTGTAGTGTTGGCCTCTTTTTGTCTTTTTATGATCTCACAAGCCTTTCTACATAATTGATATGCCTTTATGGTATGGGATTCTTTGCGTGGTGATGTCTGATGATCATTTCAAGCAAAAACAGTGAGTTTTTGGTTGGCTGGTTTGATGGTCTTGTTTTAAAAATATGGTTTCTAAGGTCAGATTTTTCACAGGAACACATTTGGCCACTTTTGGCCACATTTCAGGGGCCACTTGTGGCCATGTCCAAAGTTATGACATCTTGTTTTAAAGCCATGCTGAAATCCCGTCTCTCTCCGCAGGGGGACATCGGGGAGCGCGGTGAACATGGAGCCAGAGGAGAAAGAGGAGATAGAGTAAGATACACTTGTGTATATGCAAACAACACGAAATGGCATTTGTAGTTAAAGTGACATTAATATTTATGATATTTTTTTAGGGATCAGACGGTTTACCTGGTCTGGCTGGGAAAAAAGGCGATACAGGAGAGAGAGTGAGTGACAGAAAGTATATTTGCATGTGGTTGAAGGTATATTTTGATATTGACATTGGCATGTTGATGAACAGGGTGATCAAGGAGTTGCAGGTGATGCTGGGTTACCTGGACCTCTCGGACCAAAGGTGAGACCTCCTTTAGACAGAGTAGTAAAGATATGCTTGATTAGACTAGTGTCAGAAATTTGCATGTTCTAACTGTCAATATTTGCCCCCTCATAATTAATTTCAGGGGAATTGTTTTGTCATTTTGAGTCATAACATCAAATTTAGAAGCAGCTGTAAATAATGCAATAAACACTCCACTGTACATTTACTGTTGACAGCATTTTCTTTCCATTATTTTCTCTTTTTTATCACTTTTTGGTGACATACTAATTTCTGAACTGTGCTAGATGTGCTTAGTAGTTTTTAACATGATCTGGCTTTTTTGACCTGTTTTTATTTAGGGTATCCAAGGTGATGCTGGTCTATCTGGAGCACCGGGTCCTCAAGGGGTGTCTGTAAGTATGATCTGTGCATTTAAACCATGTACCGATGATTATGAAAGCCTGTTTCCACCTCAAGAGTATTGCAATAGAAATCTACTTATGACTTTATTAATAACTGGTACTTTATATTTCACAATTGCAACATGATTTATCTTAAATGCATCTTTATATCTCCCCATTGTGACTTTAGTTCTTATTTTTTATTTTTTTTCCTCACAGTAACCTTTTTATTTTATTGAATTTTAATTGATGTATTTTATTGTTTGTTTGGTTTTTACTTATTTCTTTTTTGAGGTTGAAACTGGCTTCAATAGATGATTACAACATCAGAAACAAATTGAAATCAAGACTTTGCATCCACAATTTTGTGTTACAACTGTTCAGGGCAGATCGTAGTGCATCCAGTGTTCTTCGTTGTGACATTTGTAAGATATTGAGTGTGTCGTGTTTTTCATCAGGGTGTTACTGGAGGTAAAGGAGACAAAGGAGCTTCCGGAGAAAGGGTAAGGGATGACTGACACCTGTCAATCATAACAACTGTTACCACAAATATCATTACTTAGGCTTAGTATTAGTATTAATAAGTACTAAAGGTTGGCAGGTCCCGCACCATTTGTGCTACAGACGTGAATGATTCCTAAAATCATGTCACAGAGGTTTTGCATGCACAGCACTCACTTTGTCTTCAGAAAATGTAAAAATCTAGTTTAGTCTGTCATTGCAGACCCCCTTCCACCCACTAAAAGGCCTGGGACAATGTTCCTGCTCTTCTTCCCCTTTTCAGCACCCCGTATTAGTTTTAATGCTTTGGAATAACTTGAACGGAGGCCAAACTAGTCATTGTCACGAAGTACTGTACATACCTGCAGATCCAAATGCTACAGAGGGAATATTTCTACAGAGTGAATGCAGGCAGACTAATAACTCAAACAGATGTCACAGTGCTGATGCAGACTCCATATATCCTGTTCTGTGGGGGCGTTGTGCAGTCAGACAGGTCTAAGAACAGTTTCACACGGTAGAGCGTTGCCGTCATTCTTCAGTCTGTCTGACGGTCCGCCCCCGCACGCACACTGAGAGCTTTTAAGCCAAATTTGGCTTTCCTGAAACTAACTTAGAAGTTAAAGATGGAGCAAATTTGTGCCACGAGTGTCAAAAAAATGGAACTGAAAAAAAAACAAAAATATTGTTTTGGTACAGGTTTTCATACATCACTCCCCATCTGTCATTGGCTGGCAAACACATAGTCTTGCCCCCAACTCATGCCATTGGTTGTGTTGATATCGCTGTATTTGGCTGGTTGGGATGCTCAAACAAACAATATTTCAGAACTATTTACAGCTGTTTTATTATGTTAAATATTTTAACATGGAAAATAAGATTAGTTTAGGCAAAGATGCATTACTTTTGAATGCTGTATGCTGTTTATGGGACATAAAATTAGAAATTATGGAATAGAAATGGAGATTGAGACATACTGTTGCAATGAAAATAATTAATTGTGCTCATAAAGGCATATGTGTTGAACTAATAGTCATTTATTTCATGAAATCATTGCAAAATTGGAAGCAGAATACAGCACATAATTAAATACTGCATATTTAGTACTTTTTATAAGTTTGGTCTCAATAAGATTTGTACAGCTTGTAACACTCCAAAGAGAAAGGAAAACTTGAAATCGCATCATATGACCCCTTTAATAAACACTGTGTTTGCTGATAGGGTGAAAGAGGTCCTGGTGGATTACCTGGCGATGCGGTAAGACGTTTGATTTATTAATTGAATAAATCGTGTTGTAAAATAGCAGCATTGAGTTGCTCACGGCTTCATCTGTGTTTTTCCTCAGGTTCAGCTGGCAGGACTCAAGGGGGAGACTGTAAGTGTGCAATCTGTTGAGAAGATGAGTCTTAAACTTCGCTTTTGTTGAGCATTCTCTGTGTTTGTGTTTTCAGGGCGTCCCTGGTGAACGAGGGCCCTCGGGAACGGACGGCCCACCTGGACCTCCTGTAAGACATATTTTGTCATGTAACGCTTGTTTTAAAAATGCACATTGAAGAAGAAAAGTGAAGTTAGTTTTGAAAAAAGCTGGTTGCCTGATCCATTCCTCCCATCACATTTTAAAGTAAATCAATTTAAGAAAATGGTTGGCATTATTGCGCTATTTTAATAGGTTGAAAATGATGTAGTTAGTGTAATTCTGTTCAATTCTGTGTTTGTGGCAATGTGTAAGCACTTATGTGGATGTATTTATAGATTTACACGACACATTTAGAACAGAATGGACAATAAAGTTAAACTCAAACTCCAGATACTTTTTGGGGTCACTGTACATCATAAAATATCACATTCACGGTCTGTTTATGAAAATAAGAAGCATCATATTTTCTGTGTCTGCTACTGTTGTGGACTTCATTGTTTTTAATGAGCCTATTGCTTATGCTGTTTTTCCTCAGGGCCCACCTGGACCTCCAGGTTTGGCCGGTGAGCCGGGTGAGAATGGACAAAGGGTAGGACATTTGTATTTTATTGAAACAATCCATCTCGGCTGCTTTTAATGGAGATTTAAGATGTTCTAGAACCTGATCTGTGGTAACCATAGAGACTGGCTGGAAAGCGCGGCTCTCAGTGCATGTTCTGGTGTTTTTGAGTGCTCTGTGGGGTCAGATTAAAGTGAGGAGCTCGTTAGGAAGAGAGACAGGAGATGTTCAAATGGCCTGACACTCTCAGATGCCCTCCAGTTGATGAGATGACAGCATCATTAAAATGTTCTCGGAATACTTGGAAAACATTGTTTCTTGCCAAAAAAATATAATGGCATTTGAATAACAGCTCTAAAAAGGAAGAATCAAGCAAACAGAAAGAGTATAGTTCTTAAATGAAAATTCTGTCATTATTTATTCATCATTCATGTTGTACCAAATCAATATGACTTACTTCTTTCTGTGATCCACAAAATATGTTTAGCATAGTGTTGTTTCCGTTAACTAAAGCTGTTTAAAACAGTTTTGTTAATTGAAATAAAATAAAATATAAATACTAAATGGAAAAACTCTGTAAATAAAAATTAGAAATTAAAGAATTTCTCTCTCTTGCTTTCTCTCTCTCTCTCTCTCTCTCTCTCTCTCTCTGTCTCTCTCCCTCTATTTTAAGCTCTTATCTCTGTAATGCCTTCAAAATACCTTTCCTATCTTATGTGTCAGAAGCAGGGAACGTTAAAATGTTAGCATGTTGTACCACATCAGTGACTTTATTTTCTGAACAAACATAAATGTGAGGGAGAGAATTTTATCCCCCATTGCTCTTCACATCTTAAAACTCTTAAACAAAATTGTATTTTTATGGCATTTAGTCTAGGTCTAAAAGCTTTGAGCCTATGTATATGCAAGTGTACTCTGGATTGAACATATCCCTAAAACCAACTTAGCTGTGCTATAGGAAGTTGCAAATCATAGTCTGTGACTGTGATTATAAATATAGGCTGTTGGCATTTTTATAATGTAAAATATGAGCCCCCTTTATATGTTTGGACCCAGCATCCTGTTTCTGTTGGAAATATATAAACATGGGAAAGAAATCTTATCACTCATAAGATCTTAAATGTTATTGCTTACAGTACATATTTTTAATTTCTATTGACTATAGCTATGTGCCTCTGATGGATGGAAGGTTTCATTCTGTAGTCACAATAGATGTCAGACAGAAATATCATGAACTCTACCTGACCTCTCACATGGAATAAATTTTTTCCTAGTATTAATATAGTAGTTTTGACTGTTTAACTTTATGGAGAAAAAAATAAAAATAAAAAATAAAAGAAAATATATAGTTACATAGTTACATATGTACAGTATATATTTTGAAAATATTTACATGTATTTACATGTGTATATTTATATTAATATATGATTTTTTTTTAAGTGCACTAAGTGAAATCAGTTGCTTGAAGTAAAATCAGGATTAAAAACAAAAACAATAGTAAAAAAAATGGATAAATAAAAAGTATAGTTTTAATCAGAAAAAAAGTATTATCAATCAGACCAAGCGATTAAAAAAGAAATATGTTTTATTTAATTTGACTTCATAAAATATCTTGTTACTCCATATTTCTTATTATCTCTGTTTATTTGAATTATAATTTATTGCACCAATTTCAGAATTCTATAAAAAATGTTTTTATTTATTTATTAATATTTATTAATATTTTTGTATAAAATATCTCCTTATTCCTTATCTACTTGATTTGATGACTTTTACCTAACATGGACTGATGAGACATCCTGTTCTCTG
Source organism: Sinocyclocheilus grahami (assembly GCF_001515645.1). NCBI lineage: Eukaryota > Metazoa > Chordata > Actinopteri > Cypriniformes > Cyprinidae > Sinocyclocheilus > Sinocyclocheilus grahami. Next base: position 25,581 of record NW_015505611.1, on the reverse strand, counting down.
TTTCTCCAGGGTAAAAAGGGTGATGCAGGATTGCCAGGTGTTGATGGTCTTCCAGGACCACCTGTAAGAACCACCAGAACATTCAGTCTTAGTCTGAGTCAAGCTCTTTGCCCTTTATTTTTCCTGTCAAGTGTGTTTTTTTAATGTTTGGAATGGAATGATAACATACTGTTTACCGTATACTGTATTTTAAGGCAGAATGCAACAACAAATATTTTAACAAATAGTAGGTCTTTTACTTATTTCATGCATATGGAAACTTAGTATGCTATGCAAAAATAGTATTATGGCTATATGACATTCTTAACATTATTATCTTAATGAAAAAAGTCTAGAGTAACAGTGAACTCTAACTAACAAAATGAACAAGTTTCTGGTAGAATCACATGCAGTGATCATATAATACAGTAATAACATAATATTGTTAAAATTTAGAAAAAAAGAAAACATGTGAATGCATTGATTACAGAAAGATATTAAAAGCAATTGAATGTCAAATTTCAACATTTCAGTTTTTTATTTTTGTGTTTTTATTTAGGGTCCTCAGGGGCCTTCTGGCCCTCCAGGCAGCCCTGGACAAATAGGACCTCCAGTAAGTTTACATTCGCCAACATAATTCATTTTTTCAATTGTTTTTATTTGCAAACTGAGCTAGAGCCACATAATAGTAGCAGATGATATTAAATTCATCTGTTTGTTCTCACAGGGATTATCTGGTGAAATGGGCTTCTCGGGAAAACTAGGAGAACCAGGAAAACCAGTGAGATTTTACCCTGAGACCTCAAACATACTGTCCACACACTCAAATAGTCTGTTGCCCTATTAACTCAACACTCATTTTAGTGTAAAAAAACTTGAAACGATGGTAATTATTTTTCAGGGCCTGCCAGGAAAAGATGGATTGGATGGTTTCCCTGGAAACAACGGCGAGAAGGTTAGAGCCGTTTTAATGAGGCAAACTGTGAACTTCATCATTTATAAACCCATCTAAAGGCCAGATCTGGTGTTTGACCTTTTCATATGTGTTTTTTGTTGTACTGCAGTCTGTTTTAATGATTTTGTATTTCTGTTTAGGGCCAAAGAGGAGAACCTGGACAGGACGGCTTCCCTGGTAAACCCGGACCGAAGGTAAAGGGTAGTGTGGGCTAGTGATTTCAGATCTGGGTTGGAAATCCATTTTGTTTTTTCATCAATGCCAGTTTCTCTCTCTCAGGGAAACGAAGGCCCTCCAGGACCACGAGGACCTCCTGGTGAACGGGTGCGGAATGTAAAACTTAAATCAGTCTAGACAGAGCCTTGACAGAAGGACACATGCCGCAACTGTCTTTCTCTTTGTGTCTTGTTCTGTCTCAGGGAGAGCCTGGTTTGCCTGGAGAGGTCGGCACAATAGGACCCATAGGAGAGAGAGGAGGCCAAGTAAGACTATATGGACAGCACTATATGCTGTTTTGAAGTCAAAATCAGATGTTTCATTGATTAAAAGAATCAAAAAGCTCTACTATAAAAAACCACTCTCTTACTGTGAGGACCATCATCTGTTCACTTGGGTGCTTCTCATAAAAACATGTTTAGCCAATATTTCACCGCAAATATTGTCAAAAAATATAAAAAAATCATATTCTGCATTATTAGTGTGAGTTTATGCATACTTTTTTAGGTGGTTTTGTTTGAGTCATTTTTTTGACAGATTTCATCCCTCCATCGCTCTTATAGGGAGAGAGAGGAAAAGACGGACCTACTGGCTCGAAAGGAGAGAAAGGAGACAAGGTGAGAAGCAAGAGAAAGTTTAAAAATGCAGATAGTGATTATTTTGTCATGAAATATTGGTCAAAAGATTGTACACAGTTAGAGTTAATGAAATTGTTGTATATATAAAAAAATAAAATAAAATGTAATATATAGGCTTATGCTTAAATTATTGAAATGTACATATATATATTATATATTATTTATATATAAAATATATGAATACAAATGTTTAACATATGTTGAAACATTAGGGCATACAGTATATATGTTGAAACGTATATATGATCAAATTAATAGTTTTATAGATGCACATCAGTAAAGATAATATTTATAATGTTAAAAATGATTTATTTTTCAAATAAATACTGTTCTTTTGATCCAAAATTATTAAGCAGCACAACCATTTTCAACATTGATAATAATAAGAAATGTTTCTTCAGCAGCAAATCAGCATATTAGAATGATTTCTGAGGGATGTTCTTTTAAAATGTTGCAATATTTTACAATGTTACTGTTTTGCAATGTTAATGTACTGGGTTTTTGATACATTTAGATGTAATGCTTTTAAGAACCTGAAAACTCCTATTGAATGTTTGTGTGCCTAGTGATTTCATAGTTATGATTATTTAATATGACTAAAATCGACACCTACTCATTCTTAATTTGTTTATAAGACTAATTTTGTTTAAATGCACAATTGCCTACAAGTCACATCTGTGTAATGACTTTTGCTGTATCAACATTACAGCATTCTACAGTAAAGAAGGCTTAGAGAAGCCGTTTTTGACCATGAGTTGCTGTAGGTTTCACACATTCAGGATTAAACTGTCAGAGATGGTTTCCTGAGGGCATGAGGTCATTAATGAGATAATTAACATGCTGACAGGATGAGGATATAACCTCTGTTACTGTTTTTGATTCATACAGGGTGAGATTGGCCCCAGGGGTCCAGCCGGGGTCCCAGGCAATGTGAGTACAGCTGATCATTGACATATACGATATACAAACATGTAACTATATAAATATACAATTATAGATGATTTAAGTAATGATAATAATAATAGCTGATATCTGATGTGAGTAATAAATCAGATAAATGAGTGTAGAAGTGGCATATTCATATATATGTATATTTTTAATCATGTATTGATTCAGCTGATGATCTATTTATTGATGAATATGGCTTTCAATTCATAGTATTACAGTATTATTTCACAGTGATGTGTTTTCTTTTTCTTTAGGTGGCCAATGTGATTCCTGAACCTGGTGAACCGGTAAGTCATCAGTTTTGTCTTGATTTTGAGCTTATTTTGAGTAATCAAGTATATTTTGTATTATATATCATATTTTGAGTACATCTATTAACATAAGCATCTTACACATTTTGCTTAAAGTGTGCTTGTGCTGTCTTTCTTGAAACTAAATGCCACTTGGTTTGATATTTTGTCATTTAATGCATTTATTTCTAAGCTCTGAAATACTTTTGGGGGCCGTTGTATCATAATGAACCAGATATTTTACCTGATTTGCATTAATGTATATTCACTGTTTTTACCTTATCTTTAGGGTAAGCCAGGAGAGAAGGGAGAGAAAGGAGATCAAGGAAAACCAGGCGAGATGGTGAGCTTTTATTGTTTCTAACTTCCAAATTAATTGTATGTGTAATAAAGGAACCCTTGCAGGTTGTACAACCCATCACAAGAGGGCAGTAGAGAGTCAGGTTTGGTTGAATTACTAGTCTCTTGTGCCTGTGAAAATTATTTCATTTATAACATCACGTTACTGTCACTAGTGCATTCATAATGCAAACAAATGAAGTCTGCTGTCAGTTTGAAGAATCAAATCCACCTGAAAAGGAACAGTGGAATATGTGCATTTCATTTCTGAGAACAGCCACTTCAAGTGTTTTACGCATTAGCTGACAATAGATATTAAGGGATTCAGAGCTGCACAAGGGAATATTAATAAACCTGAAGGTCAGGGCATCGCATCCCGTCAGATGATATTATGTACCTCTGTTGTGTCACGAATCCTGTCCATGGACTTCCGTTCAATCACCACCAGAGGTCACCCTTTCATTACATTGACTCTCGCACAACACAAACTGTTGCATATCACCCCTGACTACATATCCCATCATTCATTGCACTGATTGCACACAGCTGTTTCACTGATTCCACAGCTGTTTCATATCACTCACTCACTATATAACACTCACTCAAACTACCATTCTCTGCTGAGTATTGTTTAGCCTGTACCCTGTTCCGAGTCTCTGTGTTTCCTTGTTTTGCATCTATCAACCAAGGGCCTTGCCTGTTTTCTCGGTTTCTGATCCTTGCCTGTTTCCCTGGATTTATCCCTCTCGTCTCGCCCCTGTGATTCTGTCTGCCGATCGTTGACCTACGCTAGCCCTAGGACTATTCTTGTGTTCTAATTCATGGGCTAATTTTCATTTTTGGGTGAACTAACCCTTTAAAAAAGCAGATCCCATGCATCTATCCACAGATTAGTGCTATTGCAGGAAGATGGCCAAGCAATGTGTTATTTACAGATTTACTGTAGCTGTTAAAACTTAATAATGATTTATTGATTCTAAATCGTTGACATTTTGGTTTTGACACATCCAAAATGAGATTTTTTGCTCTCTGCTTTTGATCCCTTGACTAATAATATTAAAAGATAAAATAAAGCAAATAAGTCTAAAATTCCAGACAACTCAACTACATCTGCACAGGACATCAGTTTATAAATATCATAAGTTTGGAATATTTGAATATTAATTAGGTAACATGACTGAAAACGTGTGGGCTAATTAATAATTCATCAGGTCACTTCCTCTATATTGACATCATGACCTGCCCATCTTCAGCCTCCTACATTAATACTTTTTTTCTGGGCAGCTACTCAAGGTATATTACATTACATTTTATTATATTATTAGGTATTATATTGTTTTATATTATATTAAAAATTGAATGTATGAAAGCTCTCTCCATCATGCTCTCATCTACTAAAGTAGTCCAGACACCAAGCGATGCATCATTTATATAAACACAGACAAGCTTGTTACGGTGATGTATCTGCTCTCACCTGAATTTATTAGTGTGAAATGAGAAATCTCTCCTGAATTACTGCAGTTCTCCCTAGTTCAGCCAAATGCAATCATATCTGCTAGAGAAACTGCCTTGACGACATCTAAAACTAGAGCCAGGTTTCATTTCTGGAAACTTTGTGAAAGGAGATTACAAAGTCACCAAGAAAGTGTTTAAATGGCAAAAAAAAAAGAAAAAAAAAAAGACAGACGTTAAAGTGTTAGTTCAAATTCTGTCATATACATGTTGTTTCAAACCTATATGACTGTGAAACACAAAAGAAGATATTTTGAAAAAATGTTGGTAACCAACATGTTTAATTTCCTATTGACTTGCATAGTATGGACATTTGTTTTGTATTTGTTTTGGAATGGCATGAAAGTGGACTATCCTTTTGAATTATACATATACACACTTTGAAGGTATTATAGCATACCTTTTATTAAAAAATGATCTGATAACCTTCATATTCTCTGATATTTCCAGGGTCAAAGAGGACTTCCTGGAGAGCAGGGATTCAGAGGACATCCGGGACCTGCGGTAAACCAGAAGCATCATCTTAACCAGCTGTTTTACAATACATCTGACTTGCTTTCATTCACATGAGACAGTCTACTGAATAGGATGATCACTGTTAATCCTGTACCTTCATATTCCAGTCATATCTGTGAGAAAGTCAGTGATTTTTAGAGCAATTGAGATGTTTCTTTTGTATTCCACACACGACTGTCTGATGTCTTTCTCTTGTTTGTGTGGACAGGGCCCTAAGGGTGATGCTGGTGAAAAAGGAGAGGCAGGGAGACATGGAGACCCAGTGAGTTTGTCTTCTTATCACACATGATGTTTTTATTGTTTTCAGAACTTTTCACTGTCATGCTCTTCACTCTCTTTAGGGTCCTCCCGGATTGCCTGGCCCTCCGGGGCTCCGAGGGCTACCAGGCAATGTGGTACGTTCTTGAAAAATTCCTGACATCCAAAATACAAGATATATTACAATTTTGTTTTTTTGTTTTCATTTAAACAGGTGCATGCCATTTTTTTATTTTACTCATCTCATTTTGTAATTAGAACTTATAAAAGCAAATATTTATGGAAATTTTAAGTTTTATAATTTAGACATATTGTTTTTTTTTTCAGGGTATTCCAGGTAGCATCGGTCCACCTGGTATTGCTGGACAGAGAGGAGAGAAGGTATGAAAGTGAACTAATGAAATAAACTATATGTAAAACTAAAAGAAACTGGCAAGTCTAGTTTTTGGTGTGGACGTTTTGTTGGATATGTTGTGTCATTTTACACCAAGCATCTATGAATTACTCTAACTCAAGTTTATGTAATTATGAACCATAATCATAATTCACCCTGTCTAAAATGGTTCTTTATATCCCGCCAGGGAGATGCTGGTAAATATGGTCCCCCTGGACCCCCTGGTCCAACTGGTGAGCCTGGTTTAAGAGGAGAAATTGGTTTGCCAGGAAAAGGCAAAGAGGGACCAAAGGTAATGTATTCATCAGTCTGATAACATCAAACATATTATTGAATAGTTTAACTTTGCTAAAATTTGTTACAAATGTTCCATGTGGATTCTCAAAGCTACTAGCCAATTAGGTTTAAAAGAAAAGAGCATGCAGTTTGTTTCATTCTTGTTTTACAGTTTCCTGCCATGAGCGTGTAAAATTGCATTTAATAAGCATTGTGTTTACGTCTAGTCCTCTGGAGAATCTGAAAGTTGTTTACTCTAAATTTTCCATTTATATTTGCTGTGGTCAAAAACACTGAATTGTGGAGAATAAAACAACCACACATTAAACTAATTGAACCGTGGCTGCTGGTGTGACTGGGGAACTGGTGTTGTTTTATAGCTACGCATGCCTTATTTTTCTAGCTGTACACACACACACACACACACATGTCTGGTCAGCTATCCTTGTGGGGACTCTCCATAGGCGTAATGGTTTTTATACTGTACAGACCGTATATTCTATTGCCCTACACCAACCCTACCCCTAAACCTACCCCTCACAGGAGACTTTGTGCATTTTTAGATTTTCAGAAAACTTAATTCTGTATGAATTTTAAGCTTTTGTACCCGTGGGGACCACAATTTAGGTCCCCACCGTGACACGAGTCCCCATGAGTCTGTGTGTAGTCAGGTTTAAGTCCCCACCAGAATATATAAACCAGTACACACACACACACACACATCTACAATCTCCCCAACATACATACAGGCACATTAACACATATATAATAATCAAATGAATAAAAATGTTATTATTTACTGAAAGTTTTGTCTGTTGTATCATTAATACCAAATCAAACATTATTGTTGATTTAAGACATGACTTAAATTTTATTCTGTTCATCTCACAAAGCTGTGATATGACTTCAGAAGTCTTGGAATAACATAAACATAAACTGCATATGACTTTGTGAGAGGGAAAGGAAATATAGTGAAAATAGAGAAAGTAGCATCACAGCAGTAATCTGCTTTCTTTATTTACAGGGTGATTCTGGACCTCCGGGTCCATCAGGACCTCCCGGACTGAAGGTAATGAAACTTCTTTCACAAGTTTTATCTTGTTAAAAGAAAGAATCAGACTTCATCAGCATGAAAGGCCTTTTAGGTATTTTTATCATAAGCAGGTGTGTGTTTCCCCAGGGGCAAAAGCTGAATTACTGCATTTCATTTATGTGATGATTTTACTGAAATTTCAGAGAGCCAGACAAGTTTTCCTCGAGAAAAGTATCAGATATGTATTTTGCTACTGTACTTTAGCAACCAGTGCTATATACTGTACGTAAGGCTTAATAAATCCTGGATACACACTCCTTTTCAAAAGTTTAGGGTCTGTTAAAAACATTTCAAACAAATTAGTTTTATTCAACAAGGATGCGTTAAATTGATCAAAAGTGACAGTGCAAATATCTATAATGTTATAAAAGATTTCTATTTTAAATAAAAGTTGATCTTTTAAACATTCTTACCATCAAAAAATCCTGAATCCAAAAAAAAAGTGTCACAGTTTCTACAAACATATTAAGCAGCACAATTTTTTTCAATGTTGACAATAATAAGAAATATTTCTTGAGAACCAAATCAATATACTTTATTTTTGATCCATAAATTACAGCCTTCCTAAAAGAGACATAAGAGACTTCTTTCATGAACATTTAACAAATCTTACTGACCCCAGGCTATCTATCTATCTATCTATCTATCTATCTATCTATCTATCTATCTATCTGTATATGCATTACAATATATATCGAAATTAGAGTCACAATATCTTATACAGCAATACACAGAGCCATCATCTTTCTATTGGAAGGGGGATGCTGTTTATTCTTCCATGTTGATTCCTTTTTATTTTGTGTTCCAGGGTTTACCTGGTGCACAGGGAATGCAGGGGATGCCAGGAAATAGAGGACCACCGGGAGAGGGAACCACTGGACCCGATGTATGGAAACACACACACACACACACACACACACACACACATATATATAACTCAGTCATATGGCTGTTTATCTGCTCATCCTGCCATTGAAATATCCAATCAAAATGCAGTCATTTTCACATGTTAGTGTTAGTAACTCAAATGACTCCAGAATGTCCATATGGCCGAAAACCGACCTTTTTAATTTGCATATGGAAAAGGTATTGATACCAGTTCAACTGGTCAAACTAAAGCAAACAGATGGCATATGTACAGAAAAACATGCATATTTACAAGCACATGCATATAAAAGCATGCATACTGTAATGTGAAAGCTTATGTGAATTTTCCATTTACAGTATTTCAGACCATATTTAGTGTCGATTTGAAGACAAATGCACATTTCTTTATCTCACATCTGATTGATATTCTGTGTCTTTCTCAGGGGCCTCCTGGACCTGCAGGGCCACAAGGACTAGCGGTAAACAGTCTGTTCATATTTATATCACTTTCAAAATAGACGCTCACAGAACACCCTTAAGTGACATGTCATGTTTGATATTTAGGGTTTGAGAGGACCTCCAGGAGTGAGCGGACCACAGGGACCCGCTGGACACAATGTAAGATTTATATGCTACACCAGTAGTGAAGGGATAAGAGAATCATATACATGGGTACATCAAGTTGTTTTGTTTTGCATCAGTACTTTCAAATGTGTTTGCAGAACTGCACAGCACACAACCAAATACAAACTGTAATTAGCTACATACTAATGCTAGTCAGGTTGTGGTTATAATTCAGGGAGATTTGATATTCTCATTCTAGAGAACATTTTATTGGATAAAATGAACAATATTTGTCACCATTATTGGTCGATTTGACAGATTTTAATGATTTGCTAAAGTAAATGATGCTCACTATTGCAAGCAATGCTATTAATATTGCTTATTAATAGTTAGGGATTTGTTCTTGTACTACAGAACACTCTAGCAACATGCAAAAAACACCTTAGCACTAATTTTATTTTGCCTGTACAATGACAATGAGCTTTACTTTTCAATCTCCAGTCATGATGCAGAACTAAACCAGTTTCACTGCACTGCTGTGGATCACAGTTAAGTCGTCTCAGGGATTCAGTGTCAGTTTGTGACTAACAAGGTTTGAATGTGTTTTACTGTGGTGAGGATCAGCAGCAGCAGTCATGGCTTATGAATGTGTGTCTACCTGCAGGGTTTACCAGGAAGACCTGGAGAGAAGGGCTCCCCTGGAGATCCAGTGAGTGTTCGCTCTGTTCGCCATTTAAATATCAAATCAGCTGACACTATTAATATTCACCTGCTGCTGATGGATCATAAATGCGTGGGTTGTGATTTATGAATAGGTTTTTTCAGTGGATTTTTGTTTTCCAACTTGTTTTAGGGAAAAGCTGCAGACATTTCAGATCTGAACCTGAAGGTAACAGCCATGCATCCATCCAGTCATACAGTCATCCTTTCCATCCATCCATTCGTTCAACAATTCAAACCTCCATCCAACCATACATCCATACATCCAACCAACCAACCCTGCATCCATCAAACCATCCATTCATTTATCCATCCATCTAACAATCCAAACCTCCAACCATCCTTCCATCCATCCATCCATCCATCCAACAATCTATCCATACATCCAACCAACCAACCCACTATCCATCCAACCATCAATTTGTCCCTCCAACCATCCTTCTAGCTTTCTAATCACACAGTCATGCATTCATCCATCCAACTCTCCATCCATCCAGCAATCCAAACCTCCATCCAACCATTCTTCCATTCATCCAGTCATACAATCATCCGTCCGTCCATCCATCCATCCGTCCACCCATCAATTCATACCTCCATCCAGCCCTCTATCCATCCATACATCCATACATGCAACCAACCAATCCACCATCCATCAAAACATCCATTCATCCATCTAACTCTCCATCCATCCGTCCATCTGTCCATCCATCTATTCATACCTCCATCCAGCCCTCTATCCATCCATACATCCATACATCCAATATCCTCAACGCTACTCAAAATGTTATACCAATAATAAGAGAGATTGATAAAAAAAATATTTTATTTTATCCAAATTGAAACTAGTCAGAGTAATCTGAGATCGCTGATTGGATGAAGCTAGAGGTTAGTCCCGCCCCTAGAGATCGTTAGAGAGAAGATGTGAGAGAAATCAAACGAGTGCGTTTGCTTTACAGAGCTCAGATAATAAGAGATAAACATATAAATTGAGTGTGAAACTTTTGAAATTGGATTGTATTGAACACAAGATTTTAGTCTTGATACTTTTAAGTAGATTAAAAGGAAGATTTGCGCAAAGAGAAGCGGAAGCAACGTGTTTAATAGAATTGCTTATTTTTTTCCCTTTTCTTTATATGGATTATTTTCTCCTTGGCCGGGTTTTTTCTTTCTTCTTTCTTCCCTTTTTTTCTGCCGTCCATCTGTCCATCCATCTATTCATACCTCCATCCAGCCCTCTATCCATCCATACATCCATACATGCAACCAACCAATCCACCATCCATCAAAACATCCATTCATCCATCTAACTCTCCATCCATCCGTCCATCTGTCCATCCATCTATTCATACCTCCATCCAGCCCTCTATCCATCCATACATCCATACATGCAACCAACCAATCCACCATCCATCAAAACATCCATTCATCCATCTAACTCTCCATCCATCCGTCCATCTGTCCATCCATCTATTCATACCTCCATCCAGCCCTCTATCCATCCATACATCCATACATGCAACCAACCAATCCACCATCCATCAAAACATCCATTCATCCATCTAACTCTCCATCCATCCGTCCATCTGTCCATCCATCTATTCATACCTCCATCCAGCCCTCTATCCATCCATACATCCATACATGCAACCAACCAATCCACCATCCATCAAAACATCCATTCATCCATCTAACTCTCCATCCATCCGTCCATCTGTCCATCCATCTATTCATACCTCCATCCAGCCCTCTATCCATCCATACATCCATACATGCAACCAACCAATCCACCATCCATCAAAACATCCATTCATCCATCTAACTCTCCATCCATCCGTCCATCTGTCCATCCATCTATTCATACCTCCATCCAGCCCTCTATCCATCCATACATCCATACATGCAACCAACCAATCCACCATCCATCAAAACATCCATTCATCCATCTAACTCTCCATCCATCCGTCCATCTGTCCATCCATCTATTCATACCTCCATCCAGCCCTCTATCCATCCATACATCCATACATCCAATATCCTCAACGCTACTCAAAATGTTATACCAATAATAAGAGAGATTGATAAAAAAAATATTTTATTTTATCCAAATTGAAACTAGTCAGAGTAATCTGAGATCGCTGATTGGATGAAGCTAGAGGTTAGTCCCGCCCCTAGAGATCGTTAGAGAGAAGATGTGAGAGAAATCAAACGAGTGCGTTTGCTTTACAGAGCTCAGATAATAAGAGATAAACATATAAATTGAGTGTGAAACTTTTGAAATTGGATTGTATTGAACACAAGATTTTAGTCTTGATACTTTTAAGTAGATTAAAAGGAAGATTTGCGCAAAGAGAAGCGGAAGCAACGTGTTTAATAGAATTGCTTATTTTTTTCCCTTTTCTTTATATGGATTATTTTCTCCTTGGCCGGGTTTTTTCTTTCTTCTTTCTTCCCTTTTTTTCTGTGCATATGTGTGTGAGTGTTTCTTCTGCTGTCGATCCCGAGTGATAAGTGTGTGTTGCAGAATTAGCATCGGTGACATTGGTTACACAACCAACCAATCCACCATCCATCAAACCATCCAAACGTCTATCTATCCAATCACACCATCATCCATCCATCTGTCTATCCATCAATTCATACCTCCATCCAGCCCTCTATCCATCCATACATCCATACATGCAACTAACCAATCCACCATCCATCAAACCATCCAAACATATATCTATCCAATCACATAATCATTCTTCCATTCATCCAATCATCCATTCATTTATACAATCATCCTTTCCATTCATCCATCAATGCTCCCTCTGTCCATCCATCCATCCATTGATCCAACAGTTCAAACCTCCATCTAACCATCCATCCTTACATCCAAACTACCAACCCTCCATCCATCCAATCACACAATCATTCTTCCATTCATCCAATTATCCATTCATTCATCATCAACCCAACCCTCAATCCATCCAACAATAAAAAACTTCCATCCATCCATCCATCCTAATATTGCAACTTTGCCTTTCTCTCTTTCCCAGGACATTTGTTCAGATTGTCCCCCTGGACCAGCTGGACAACCAGGTATGCCAGGACCTCCAGGTGAAAAAGGTCATACTGGACCACCTGGGAAAAACGGACAGGAGGGATATGCGGTGAGAGAGCATGATTCAGAAATCAAACTCTCACTTTCATCTTTAAACTTAATGGAATTGGAAATTAACTGAAGTTTAATTAATGGAATAATGAACATTTAATAAACTGGTCGCTTTGGCAGGGTCCTCCTGGGCCAACAGGGCCTGCAGGACCACCTGGTGCTGATGGAGCCAAGGTTAGAATGTTGACGACACAATCACATATTACAGTACAAATGCACGTTCTTCAAGTCTACCTACAAACCAGTTCACATTCAAAGAACCTTGTCTCATTGATCACAATAATAGGTTCACTAGCCATTTATGTGTCAAATGCATGTCATCTGACAACATTGCATCATTACATGACCTTTATACTCTCCGCTTGAGAATTTTTTTGTATAATAACCATTTATATTTGGCTCCATTGCAGGGGGTCAAAGGAGACAGAGGTCCTTCAGGAGCATCTGGAGATAAAGGTGAAAAGGTATTGTCAGCCTACCATTTTCATCATAAATAGGCTGAATATACATATAATACATATTACATTTGACATACCGTGATTATTTATCATTATACCACAGCTTTCTCTCATTGATTTGTATTTTCCCAGGGCCCCCCAGGACCTCCTGGTTATCCAGGGGCCGCAGGAGCTATGGGTCAGCCTGTGAGTATTTTAAAATGCCACTTATTGAGACTGTATAGCTATACTGAAAAATCTTACATCTTGCTGTATCAATAGGGTAATGATGGAAACCCTGGACCTATCGGACCACCTGGAGCTCCTGGAGAAAAGGCAAGGCTAAAGTTTTTTTGTTCTGTCATTTGAATGTGTATTAGTTGGATGGATTGCAAGACTGGAATCCGGCCACGTTATTGATAACTGATTGTGTTTTACCAGAGTAAAGAAGGACTTCAGGGTATTCAGGGACCACCTGGTCTTCCAGGTCTAATGGTGTGTAATTTCATAATTTTTAAAAAATGTCTGTACATTTTTTTTAGTACAAATACACTACGGTTCAAAAGTTTGGGGTTGGTAAGATTTTAAAATGTTTATGCTCACCAATGTTGCATTTATTTGATCAAAAACACAGTAAAACATACATTTTGAAATATTATTACAATTCAAAATAAGTGTTTTCTATTTGAATATAATTTAAAATGTAATTTATTCTTGTGATGCAAAGCTGAATTTTCAGCAGCCATGACTCTAGTCTTTAGTTTCACATGATCCTTCAGAAATCATTCTAATATGCTGATTTAGAAACATTTCATATTCATATTATTATCAATGCTTAATAAATTTGTGGAATCCATGATTTTAATTCATCATGTTTTGATGGATAAAACAACAGCATTTGTTTGAAATAAAAAAGGTAAAAATGTAAAAGTATTTTCTGTCACTTTTGATCAGTTTAGTGCATCCTAGCTAAATTAATGTATTTAATTTCTTTCCAAAAAAAATTATAAAAATCTTACTGACACTAAACTTTTGGGTTAGTGTAATTGAAGAATAAGTTTAATAACTCCATCAAGCTATACTGATACTTCATATTCTGTGCTGAAGGGCCTGATGGGTAAACCTGGAAAGGATGGAAGACCAGGAGAAACAGGAGAGCCGGTATGAGTCTGATGTACTGCATGCATGCCAACATCCTAACAATACTTAGTTCTGTATATACAGAAACAATGTAAAAACATAATCATTTAAATTTTCTTTTTCAGGGCAAACAGGGAGAGTCAGGACCACCAGGAAGAAACGGGCTCAGAGGAATGCCTGTGAGTGATGTGATTACAGATGATTTTCTGGATAAAACTAGACTGCCAGGGCTGTTATACCTTGACACTTTAGATTAGGGAACATTAATCGCTATTAACTAATTGCTTATTAGCATGTATATTACTAGCATATTCACAGTTTATTATTACTTATAAAGCATTTATTAATGCCTTATTCTGCATGACCATATTATAGAAGATCCAGATATTGCAACAACTACCTTACTTATTATCAAAAATCAGCAAATTAGGAGTTTATTGAGGGGAAAATCTCTTAGTTAATAAGGAATATGTGTTGCCTAATCTAAGGTGTGCCTTATTATCTGCACCTATAAGCTGAAATGTTCACATCTTTTTTTTTTTTTTTTCCAGGGTTTCAAAGGTCACAGAGGGGAACCAGGACCACCAGGGTCAAAGGTTAGTCAATGCCAATTCAAATTCATACCCAGCGATACAGTACATCCAGTATTCAGAGATAGGGAACTACAGGACTAATACATGCTCCTTAAATCATGCAGAAACTTCATGGGTTCTGTTTAATAAATGCTGTCATGTCATATTAGGGAGAAGATGGCAAACAGGGTGTTCCTGGACGCGAGGGTCCACCTGGGAAAGATGTGAGTAAATGCAATCTGTGTTGTGCAGAGGTCACTGTAAACCTGACCGCTGCGAGCAGATGGTGTTGGGTTTTAATTGGTGTACTTGATTCTCCCAGGGTAAAACCGGACCACTGGGGCCAGAGGGCATGAGAGGACCACGAGGGGAGCCCGTGAGGAGGCTTTTGATGAACCAATTGAATTGCAAAACAAAACCGCACCCGTGTGATTATTCTTTTGGGTCACTCTGTTTTTGTATTTTTAGGGTCAGCCTGGAGAACCTGGACAAGCAGGCAAGCCTGGATCTCAAGGAAATCCTGTAAGTTTCATAGTATCGCGTCAATATGCATGGCCACGCGGTTTAATGGACTGAGATCTGCATTTGCATTCATTTTTGCACCTTGACAAAAGCAAAAGCTTGTTTGTCTATTAAAGCATGGGTCGAGAGATCTCTAGGGGCCACAAATGGAACATTTTGGATGTCAATTAAAGAAATAAAAATAAAGAAAATAATTTACAAAATGCAGAATTTAATTCTACTTTCTAAAAAAATGTTTGTAATGTAATGCTTAAAAAAATAGTGACTTATCTAAAGATTTTTCTTTCGAGATAATATTTTGCACATATGTATGCTATTTTTAATTAATCAAAAGTGCCAGTAAAGACTTACACTTTAACACATTTTAAATAAATGCTGTTCTTTCTAACTTTATATTCATCAAAGAATCCTGAAAAAAAATATATCACGATTTCCACAGATATATTAATCAGCTCAACTATTTTAACATAGATAATAATAAGAAATATTTCTTGAGCACCAAAGCAGCATATTTTAATGATTTGATGAAAATCCAGCTTTGCCATCATAGGGATTAATTACATGTTAAAATATATTACAATTAATTAATACATTTTAATAATATTTCACAGTATAACTGTGTGACTGTAGTGTATTTTAGTTCTAATACTTGATGATTAACCTTTTAACCCCCACCCATAATTTTCCTTTTTGTTGTTTTTTTTTCAGGTGAACGAGGTGCTAGAGGTGAGAAGGGAGAGGATGGTGTTGGACAGAGAGGAGAGCTTGGTCCAACTGGTCCCATGGGTAAGACCATTTGGTCATCAGTGCTCAAGTTTGCATTGACTCAGATGATGTATCTGGATGAATCTCATGAAAACTGTCAAGAAAACGCCCAAGTCCAACCTAAAATGGAAAAAGGGATCTTAAAGATTGCATTGACATCAATATCCACCTTTAATGCTAATATTTTTAAATAGTTTTATTTTCTTTACAGAGGGCAGTAATAAAAATGTGTTTTTTGCATTACAGTAATGAGGATTTTGGAGAGAAATGTGCTTAATTTGATTGCTTCTATTGTCCTCATTTGTAAGTCTCTTTGGATAAAAGCGTCTGCTAAATGACTAAGTGTAAATGTAAAATTGTATATATAAAATGAAGACCTATTTATAAGACCATTCTACTCGTTACTATTTTTGGGATAAATTGTGATTGTTGGAATGATGAACAGCAGCTGAGACTGTATTTGCACCACAGGTCCTGCAGGTATGCCGGGATATGGAAAAGACGGTCTTCCTGGAGCCGCAGGTGCTCAGGGAGAGCCTGGTAATCCTGGTCCTCACGGTCAGCCCGGACCCTCTGGACCGCCAGGGCAGTGTGACCCCTCACAATGTGCCTACTACGCCAGTCTGGCATCAAGACCTCACACCAAAAATGTTAAGGGGACTTAATACACTCACTGTCCTGGGCAAACACCTATTATGAACTTGAACATTCAGTAAGCCAAGAACATGTTCTTTAACATCAGGAGGACTACAGAGTCTGAGAGGTGAGTGAATGTGTGTGTGTGTGTGTGTGTGTGCGTGTGTTTATACGTGTGCTTGTCATAGGCTTTTCACTACAGCTAATGTGTTATTGAACCCTGAGTTAAGGCCACTTTTAATCCTGGGTTAAGCAACGTTTCACACTTTAGGTTTTGAAAAGGTGTTGGCATGTAGCATTAGCACTTTCAGCTCCGGGTTATGAAGTTTATCTCGAGCAGGATTGACTCTGAATAGTGGTGCTAAAGGTCAAAACAATGCTTGTTTAGCAAGATATTAATCATAAAATATATACAACAAACACAAAAAATGATGATTCTCTTTTTTTGCCCATGGAAAATGTATGTAATAGAGACCTACCTAATATATATATCGCCAGACTTTAAGAAACCATGGAAATATTAGGGACATTTCTACAGCGAATATACATTTTCATTATGAACTTTAAATAAATTTTGTTTTTTGAATTCTTTTTTAAATATTTTCTCAATGAATCCGTTCAGCTGGTTCACCAACTGTTCAAAGTTATTTAAAATGAAGTTGACATTTCAGTGAAAATCCTTATCCACTAATCATAAATAGCTTGAAAAATAACTAAAACGTGACTGAAATTAATTGCTCCAAAAATCTGGGTTTCAACATTTTTAGTTACAGTGTCTGAAAGATAGCTAAACATGCTAAATAGAGACAAAAAATGTTTGTTAATAAAATAAATTTGAGTACTGTACTTGCCCAATCAATGAATTTAACCTCATATATACTGTATGCTAAGAATGTTAACCCAAGGTTTTAATAATGTAGAATGTGAAACCCAGGATTGATTTTTAACCCGCTATAGTGTGAATCTTACTAACCCAGGGTTTAAAATGGCCCTTGGTTAACAGTTTTAAGTGTGAAAAGCCCTCTAGTGTCCTTCCGGTCAGAGTTGGTTATTTCTTTTTATTAAAGGTGGGGTTGGTTTAAGCTCAACGTCAAGGTCATTTACTTCAAGTCAAGACTTTCGAGGCTTTCCGTGTAACAGGATGAGAATTCCTGTTACCTTACGTGATCTCATAATGACACAATTGTGCCGCCCACTCTCGAGTTCTGCTGACGGCGTTTTAATAGAGTCGATCTATTGTTAGTGATGTCTGTAGCAGGTCAGGAAGTCTGGGGAATTCTCTACTTGAGTTTTATTGATGTTCTGGGAGAACACAGTGGGACACTTTTCCACTCATCAATAGGAAATCTCGATAAGGATCATTAGAGATCCTGGAGGTGATGGAGAACTGCATTTATGCTCTTTTTAGTCTACGTTTTGTAAGATATATCTCATTTGTAGCCGTGCATTTGGTAAATAACTTGCTTTTTTTTTTTTTTTCGGATAATTAAACTCGTGTTTGTGATGACTGAAAGGCAGCTGCTTGATAGTTTAACATGGCTGGTTTGTCATAAAGGCTGTCACTGTGTAAATACACATGACTGACGCCACTTATAATGCATCTGAAATAATTTTGTGCAGCACTTCTTTTCAAAACACCATTGCGTTGGTTGTTATGGAAGTTCTGGAACACAAAAGTCCTAGTTAAAGCAGTACTATCATTTGTGTCACTAAAGCACTCAGATGGATCGATCCTGCAGATTGCTCCCCTGCAAGCCAATTAAAGCCACTGAAAGAGGAGAGACTGCTTCAAAACGAACTCTCTTCAGCCCACAAACAGGGATGCAATTCATCTTCAACAGACGGGCATTGTAGCATCAGTGAGGTCAAGAATAGCTTTATGTCAGAATATTGTAGTTGTTTTTAAGATCACTTGACAGAAATTGTAATATCCAAAAGAAACAAGATTGACTTTCAGTCTTATTGCCTAAATGTTAGTTTTTTTCCCCCGTTCTTTGTTTTCCTTTTCAGTATTATTGCACAAGTATTACATCATATTTTTTGAATGAAATTGTCGTAGAGCTTTAACCTTTGTTGCAAAAGCTAATACTCTTTTACTATTTCATTTTTAAAATTTAATTTAATTTAATTTATTTATTTTTTTTAGTTATTTTTTTTATTAATTTTTTAATTTTTAATTTTATTTAATTTTATTCTTTTTTATTTAATTTTTTATATTTTTTATTCCAACACTAACCTGACAGATAGGTGTCTCTGAAAGAGGGAGTGGGTTTTTTTTGTTGTTGTTGTTTTTTCAGACAATCAGAAAGTTACTTTCCCCATCATTTTGCATGTTCTGTCGTTGCAGGGTGAGGTTTTTAAAGATAGATTATGTATGGAATGTTAGCAAAATGGCTGAAATCATTTACAGCATCATTAGTGGATAAGAATGATTTGAATATGTTGATTAATTATATTTGAATGCAAAACCAGATGTGATACTGTATAGACTTGTTGTTTACCTTCTAATTCAATGACCACGATAAAGCTCTTAGCAATGAGTATTATATACACACTTTATGATTTTTTTATTTTTATTTTGTCCTTCCATGCCCTGCCTTCAAGAATCACTAGAGATTATGTTTTGATGATGTATTTGGAAAAGCTGAGCTTATTACAGATGCAAATTTATGTAAATTAATCTTGCTTTTTTGATGCAGGCCAGAGAAATACTTGCTATCGGCTTTGCTATCATGTTCTCCTCCACTTTATTCAAATATAGTTTCTTTTTGACTTCGTATCCTCCTGTTAGTTTGGCTTCTTCAAGCCGATAATGACTGTATTTGTTTTTCCATATCAAGTTGCATTAAATTATTCTAATGAACTACAGGTGCAGGTGATGTAAAATAGTATAATTTATGCATGGTATAATCCACTTGTTTATATTGATTCTGTGGTGCTACAGTTAATCTTAGTTAGGTTGATGTATGTGTATGTGTGGGGAGAGCGTGTGTGTGTCAATAAAGACTGGATCAGGTCCATTTACTAGAATTGGGTTCTTATTGTGAGAGAAAAATCAAGTTTATACCATATACAGTTCTCTTCAGTAATGAATTTACAAGTTTGCATGTTTTATTCCTGAAAAACAGTCTAAATGAACAAAACATGAATGATCAAATCTAAAAGGACTTTTTTGTTAAGAATTTTGAAAATGTATGTTTCATTGGGGGAAAAAAATCTATGCGATTTTCATATCTGTCTTAATCAGTTTAATACTATATGGCTAAGTAAGTTAAGTGAGCTTCTTTTTCTTAAACGCTTCAAAATTCAGAATTATTTCCTTGAATGATCTTTATAAGTATCACAGTAGTGCACTTACCATTGACTTGCAATAAGATTGCTACAATCACGTACCACCATTTGTGCAAAGCCCTTATTTGTCCATTGACAAATTCTATGGAAAACCTAGGTACTTTAATGACAATGCAGTCACATGATTTTAAACCCTATGTGAGTGGAAATTATTGAATTTTCTGTTGCGGTTGACAATATGTCATATAGATGCTGTACACAGAGCCTGTATTAAACCTTAAATGATTACGTGCCAATAAAAGTGTCATTTTGGAATAGTTCCTTTTTTTGACAATCTGTAATTAATTAAAAAACTTCAAATATGTAGTTGACAACCAACTAGTTTAACCACTCATTTAAAAACAATCAAACACTTGAATAGTAAAAATAGAATTACTTTGTTTACCTGCATGTAATTGTGATTATTAACTGACATATAATACATGCTTAAAATGACTGCATGACAAGTGGTAAGATTTGTTTTCCTAAGGAAATTGAATTAGAGTAAATGAATAAATGCATTGTCATTGAATTAATAATGTGTTATGTAATCTATTAAAAAAAGTAGCATAATCTGATTGTGTTTCTTAAAATGTACTCGAATTACAAGTACTTTATTTCTGGAATCTGATTATGTAATCCAGATTGCATGTAATCTGGAATGTAACATAATCCGGCTTCCTAAAAAAACATCAACAAAGAACAGTTCTTGTTTGAGAAACACATTTCCTGTGACTAATTGTATAATAATATGTGGATCTTATCTACAGGTATGGTGACAGAAACCTCTTATCCAAGCTTTTGATTATAAATAAACCGTTGCACGCTGGTAGCATGGTGGTGAAACGCTTTTATTTCAAGCTGTTGTTGGATCACACTGTCGTTGTGTTGGCGTAGCTTAACGTCTGGCACCATGTCTAAAATTGGTCTTTAAAATCACATTTTATGAAAAAAAAAACCAAACAAAAAAACACACTTGCAGAATTGCAATGTAGTGGTTTGTGTAACCAGTTTGTGGCCCAAGAGCTGAAACGACAATTTCCAATTAATTTATTAATCTGCAATTTACTGTAAACCATCTAAAAGCACAAACACATTTTCTTCTAGTTTATGTACAAGGTACAACAATAAGTCATGTGAACTGGATCCACCATCAGGAGCTGCATCCGTATGTCTCCATACATCTGTCACGTTCGTTTCTCTCACCATCTGCTCGCCATCTGAAGTCTCTTCAAGTTTGTCGGAGATGGACTACCTGATGATGACTGTGATGAAGGTTTCTAGGTTTCTGTTCATGGACCCTTGATGTTGATGGACTTCTTCCCGCCAACCAGGTAAAGAGGTTGAGGCCTAAAGCAATTTGAAGGATCACACAGACCAGGGGTGCCCGGCGGTCCTCTGGCTCCAGGGGTTCCTGGGGTTCCTGGCACCCCGGCGTCTCCTCTGGCCCCATCCTGACCGTCCTTACCGATGCCAGGCTTGCCAGCTGGTCCTGGTAGGGTTTTGAAAATGTTGATGTAAGAAGTCGAAAATAACTTATAGCACCATTTTTTTTTCATTGGTCTTCACAATGACTCCGTTATCTTTTAAATGATGGTAAAGTATGATTAGCAGAAAGTTAAGGTTAAGCATCTCGTACCTTGTGGTCCGGGTTCTCCAGAAATTCCTGGAATTCCAATTCCGTTATCTCCCTTATCACCTTTCTGTCCTGCATCACCTACACAAAGTCAATCACGTCATGACTCTCCATCGACAAAACACAATCTAACAGTATGGCACAAATTTATTTATATGGCACATTTCATAAAGAACAATAATTCAAAGTGTTTTACAAACACAAACAAACAAACAAAAAAACGAATAAATATAGACACATAAAAAGATGCATAATATATTAAAAACAAAAAGTAATGGCATGGACCTCAGTCAGATAATCATAAGTATTTCATAATA